>NC_142807.1:43883648-44113648 GCF_049724085.1 Artemia sp. Qi Xiang Cuo | reverse complement strand
CGCCAAATTTTCAAAAGATCTTGAAACTCCTAAGAAATGACGGTGAATCGGAACAAAAACGTACCATAGAAATCACCACGGTCAAAAATCTTCTACTGGAGGTTTTGAGCCACTATATTGAAAAGCAGGAAAAATCAGTTGCTTTTTTTTACATTGAGTAGCAGTAATGATTCCCATTAGAGGCAACTCATTTACACCAACGTACTTTGGCAAATTCGCCCTGAGAACATTATAGTAAGGTGCCATAATGGTATCTTTTGGTGCCTTTTCTGGAGTTCAAAGGCTAAGAAGTATAATAAGGGCACCATTATAGTCTTCAAGGTCGAAAATTCCTAATCAGAAGTTTGTGATCCCCGTTTTGCATACTCTCATCCCAGCCTACTTAGTAAGTAAAAACTAAAAACACGCTTTGAAAAACAGGCTAATGAAATAAATCCATTGAATTTTGATTTAAAAATAACAAGTGTTATTTATGTTTATATTTACAGTAAAAGTTAATTACGAGAACCATTTTACAGGGATTTCAAAAAATGTTCATTTTCCCCCTTCTTTAACAAAAACCCACGTTGACCTCTTTAAGTCCATCGTCAAGTTAGACAGAAGTCATTTTTAAAGGCAATTAGTGCATATTTGAAAACCTAAAAACAATAAAAAATTAATTAAATAAAGAAAAGTTTTTCTCATGGAAGTAAAGAGCTAATCTGACCCTTAAAAGAACAATAACTATTACTTCTCAGCTTATAGAACACATATCTACAAAGCAAGTTCAAACAATTTGACTCCTGGTATTTCCCTATATTTAAAGAATTCTGAAAAAACTAGCTCCTTACAGAAAACTGAGCTTGCTTGATTTTCCAGAAAATTTAAATTGTTTCCTAAAAATGGTTGATATTTGCAATTGTTGAAATTTGCACTTTACTGAAAAAATAGAAATGTTTTTACTTTTGTAACTTTAATAAATCAAATAAGATTAACATTTTGGCCTCTTAATATTAGTATATACTTGTTAAACTGACAATCCACACTCATTTGTATTTTTTCAGTTAAATACAAATTTTATTCTGGCCTTGCGAAGGCATAGGAGTTTTACACCCTGAATATGTTAATATCTGCTCGTTTTGAGTTTGACTCGGTTAATTATTGTAATTTCTGTTCGTTTTGGCTTTCATTTATTTATCGATGCTGATTTGTGGTAGTTTTAGGCTTGGTAGATTATTTGATTTTATTTTTGCACATTTTTTGTTTAATGGAGTTCTTTACTTTTCTTTTAAAAACTTATTTTGAGGAAAAAGTTTTTTTTTAATTAATTTCTGTTCGTTTTATATTGACATAGTCTTTTTAGGGAAAAAGAATATAAAACTTTAAATCTTTTCGTTTTTTAAGACTTTATAGTTTGGCCTGCTATCTGTATTCCGGAGAAAGATTTTCAGCAATTTTTAACAGCATACACCCTTGTAAAAATCTGGACACAAATAATACTGTTTAATTTAGTTTCATAACTCCTCTAGCTGACCTGTAATAGAAAACTTGACACCAATCGCAAAAAAATCTATATAATTTCTTTGATAGGTTGGATACACTTACACAATTTGGATTTGGTTTAAGCTTTAGAGCAGAAGTAGCCCCAAGAATTTGAACATAATGCCCTCATCTATTCTTAGGATACTGCTGAGATGTTTTTTTGGGAATTAGTATTATCACAGTGCATTTTTTGATTTGAGGAAGACTAAACTCTATTCTATAAATCATATACAACAACTTTCTATATAAACCTTATATGCCCCCAGGGCATAACTTACAACCCTTGCACTGAGGGCTCTGAGGGGGTTATCATCCTAAAAGACCTAATTTCCAGAACTTTCAACTATGTTCAACAAAATGGATATCTCAAAATTTTGATTGGATATGTTTGGGAAAATGGCGGGCGTGAGAGGGGTGTTAGTCACTATCCAGTCACTTTCAACTATTAAAAAAGGCACTAGCCCTTTCAATTTCCACTTGAATGAGCCCTTTTGAAGTTTCTACGACAACGCTTTCAATAAAAACTTTATATACCCCCAGGGAATAACTTACAATCCTTGCCCTGAGGGCTGTGGGGGGATGGGTTGTCATCCTTAAAGACCTAATTTCCAAAACTTTCAACTACGTTGAATAAAATGGCTATCTAAAATTTTTGATTGGATGTGTTTTGGGAAAAGGTGGGCGAGAGAGGGGGTTAGGTGCCCTCAAATCACTTTTGACTATTAAAAAGGGTACTAGTCCTTTGAATTTCAAATCGAATGAGTCCTTTTTCAAGTTTCTACGACAAAGATTTTAATAAAAACCTTATATGCCCCCAGCGCATAACTTATGCCCTGAGGGTTGTGGGTGAGTGTCCTCCTAAAAAATATGTTTTCTATATGGAAATCAACTACGCTGAACAAAATGGCTATCTGAAAATTTTGATTGGATGTATTTGGGGAAATGATGGGCGTGGGGGGGGGGGCTAGTTGCCCACCAATCTCTTTCGACTATTAAAAAGGATACTAACCCTTTGAATTTCCAATCGGATGAGCCTGATTTGAAGTTTCTACGACAACGCCTTCTATAAAAACCTTATATGCCCCCAAGGTATAACTTAAAACCCTTGACCTGAGGGTTGTGGGGGAGTGTCCTCCTCGAAAAGATATTTTCTATCTGGAAATCAACTACGCTGAACAAAATGGCTATCTCAAAATTTTGATTGGATGTGTTTGGGGGAATGATGGGCGTGGGGGGGCTAGTTGTCCTCCAATCACTTTCGACTATAAGAAAAAGGCAGTAGCCATTTGAATATCCAATCAAATGAGCCTGTTTAGAAGATTATATGAGAACACTCTCGATAAAAACCTCATATGACCCTAGTGTAAACCGTAAAACCCTTGCCCTTAGGAGGGTAGTGGCGTGTTCCGCACAAAAACATAATTTCTTTCTGGAAGTCAACTACGCTGGACAAAATGCCTATCTAAAAAATTTGATTGTATGTGTTTGGGGGACTAATGGGCGCGGGGGGGGGGGGCTAGTTGCCCTCCAATTACTTTCGGCTATTAAAACGGGCACTAGCCCTTTGAATTTCCAATCGAATGAGCCTTTTTTGAAGTCTCTACGACAACACCTTATAAAAAAACCTTATATGCCCCCAGGACATAACTTAAAACCCTTGCCCAGAGGGGTGTGGGGGAGTGTCCTCCTCAAAAAGATATTTTGTCTCTTGAAATCAACTATGCTGAATCAAATGGCTATCTCAAAATTTTGATTGGATGTGTTTGGAGGAATGATGGGCGTGGGGGGGGCTAGTTGCCCTTCAATAACTTTCGACCATTAAAAAGTGCACTAGACCTTTCAATTTCAAATGGAATTAGCCTTTTTTGATGTTTATACGACTACGCCTTCTATAAACACCATATATGCCCTCAGGGTATAACAAAACCCTCACCTTGTGGATTGTGGGAGAGCGTCTTCCACAAAAAGATGTTTTCTCTCTGCAGATCAACTATGCTGAACAAAATGGCTATCTCAAAATTTTTGACTGGATGTGTTTAGGGGAATGATGGGCGTGGGGGGGGGGCTAGTTGTCCTCAAATCGCTTACGACTATTAAAAAGGGCGCTAGCCCTTCGAATTTTCAGTCGAAAAAACCTTTTTCGAAGTTTCTATGGCAAGACTTTCTATAAAAAAAACCTTATATGCCCTCAGGGCATAACTTAAAACCCTTGCCCCGTGGGTTGTGGGGGAGTGTCCTCCTCAAAAAGATATTTGCTATCTGGAAATCAACTACGCTGAACAAAATGGTTATCTCAAAATTTTGATTGGACGTATTTGCGGGAATGATGGGCGTGGGGGGGGGGTTAGTTGCCCTCCAGTCACTTTCGACTATTAAAAAGGGCACTAGCCACTCCAATTTCCAATCGAATGAGCCCTTTTCGAAGATTCTACGACGACTCTTTCGATACGAAGTGCCCGGGTATGGAGAAAAAAAAAACAAACAACTTATTGTGCCCACATCGTTCTTTACTTAGGCAGCGCTAGCGCAATGTCTATGATTTCAAGTAGGTTTCGAAGTCTCAATTTGGTTTCAAAGCCTTTTGAGAAAGTTTCTGCGAAAATACGCGTTCCAGTGTAATATACACTGTACCGCTGATGGCAGATTAAATGGGAGGAGCTGTTAGTACGCGCCGAGGATATAGTAGCCAAAGATCACTGAGTCGTGATCTAACTGTTTTATTATTTATATACAGTGGTTTTCACTAAGGTTTTAGCATGAAGACTTCTGCAAAAATGGGAAAATATGACGAGTCAATTTATTTGAGCTAGTTTTGCGAATGTTTTCCATAAACTGTGAAGGAATAATTTTTTTTCGTTTTTAGTTTCAACTTCGCTCTTTACTTCCATAAGAAAACCTCGTTTAATTTGTAAATTAATTTTCGTGCAAAGGCAAACATTTTTTTTTCATGATGATTCAGTGGTTTAAGAGGTAGCAAACACATATGACCATAAAATCTAGAACTAGTACTTCTTATCAGTACATGCTTGTTACCAATAAGTGATAAGTTATTTTGCTAAGTTCCACTCTAACAACCATTGAAGCATGGATTGTCAAGACAGAAGTAATTGCGTTTCCTGCGATATTTTGTACCCTTCCAGGGATTAAAGGAGATCCTAGACAAGGGCAAAAGGGTACATTTTGTCTCAAAAATGACGAAAGAGAAAAAGATTTGGGAGCTTAAGAGCTTAGGGGGTAGATTCAAATCTATCGATTAAACTAAAATAAATACAAAAAAGAAATAAGGAAAATATGACTAGTTCATTGAAAGTAGACAACAGGATATGCCAGCTTATTAAAAAGGTACTAAACTCCAAACTGGACCATATTATAAAAATTACTCAAAATCTTATGGGATTTCTTGGATGGTAACCAAATATTAAGGGAGTAGTATTTCAGTTTCACTGATGAATATTGTGCCTAACGTGATTTCGGAATATTTATTGTACCAATATCCAGTATGATCTGTATGCAGCTAGTTTGTCTATTTAGACTTCTCGTTACTTTTCATTGTTTTCTTATACTTTATAACTGCTGGCCATACGAGGGAATCTTAAAATGCTTATCCTACTGTATTTTGATAGCGAAGGAAAACGGGCATCAGGACACTTTACCGACTTTACTTAGTTATGTAACTTTAGAGACGAATGTACAAATATCCATTGTCTGCCCCCCTCTACCTGTGCAACAATATTCCGCTTACGCCTGGATGTAAACTCTATGTATCCTTGGTTTTCAAACATTTCATCTTTCAAAAACGGTGGCCACCACTAATTAGATATAAACAAGAATTAGTTAAAAGACCATTAAGGGTGGAATCCGCAAAATGAGTTAGGGCTCAGGCCAAAAGGCCTCCAGTTAAAAGACTAAAATACAGTATGAATGGATCTTAGCCAAACAGACCATAATGCTTAGTAACAAATTGTCAGAAAAATCTGTCCTTGATGAAAAATGAAATCTATAATACCTGGGGCATTTCATCAACATGTTTAGCACACTGACGAATAAATCGAATGGCTTCCATACTGGTGTCCGGGAAACTAGCATTACAAGCAAATTCTGAGAGGCACTTAATGGCATCCTGAAAGCTATCAATCATCACAGCAAACTGTCGCTCATACAGCTGACCTAATGATAGAAACACATCATTAGAAAAATGTTACCGTCTTCATTAGAAATTCCACTTACATTTGGGCAATATTAAAGAAGAAAATTTACAACTCATGACTTTGAATGAACCCAGTTATTGAACTCTCTCAGACAAATCTGGTGAATGAACCGGAAGCAATTATTTTGTTCTGTATAAATGTGTTATTTTTAATTTTAATGGTTTAGTATATCTGTTGATAACGATCGCTCTATCTGTGGTCGAGATATCCAGACTTTTGTATCTGTTTTCACTGTCTAATAAATGGACCTATCCCCATTTGAACATTTATTTGTTCGTCACAGTAAGGCAGTGTGGCTTTGGAAAAAAATGTCTAATTTAAGGTATTACGCCAAAAAAAGGCACGACAATATAGTAACAGTACCACTTATTGCTATATGATCCTATAATAACAGAACCACGGCAACTCCTGCTTTCCGACCCGCCAGAAGCTTCCACAAATTCATAATAGACATAGTTATTTTAGGATAGACATTGGCGAATAATGTCAATACCGGATAAGGAAATAAGGAAATATAAAATCTATACCGTATAAGGAATACCGTATAAGGGAATAATGTCTATACCGTATAAGGTAATATGTCGGTTGTCGAACCAGCAATAAATTATCTCAAAATTATTCAAGACTGAAATCAATGATTTATTTTTAATTAGACAGGGTTTAATATTTCATATTTCAAAATTCCCAATTCAATATATCATTAAGAACAAATCAATAACGAAAACATACAATTCTGACACAAAAAGCGTTTCAGGCAATTTCAATTGGTCTAAATTTGAATCCCGCTGATGCCAAATTCATCTGTAACTCTACGACACCGCTTGATAAATTGCATCAGATTGGCTCTCGCATATAGGTAACATTTATTCACCTGTATGGATGAAAAAATTCAGAACGATAAAAAAGTTAATAAATTTTTCCTAGAAACCTTTTCAAACTCGATCAGAGGTTGAATCTTCATATCCATTCCACATTTTTAAATTTTGAATAGTTTGCTTATAATGATTATGATGATTTAAATGATGAATATGATGGTATTATGGATTTTTATGTTGATCAAGCGTGAAAGGACTTCACTGAGTCCCGTTCAACTGCGTGTCAAACATTTACTGAAGCCATTTGTGTCACGACCAACAACTGCAACCAAGATTATAGTGGCTGTCCAGACTCAATATAGATTTTACCTGAATAGTTGTCGATGTCATTGCTATTTTTGGCCAATTTTTGACAAATCAATTTTACTTCTGTTTTCTCCCCCTCCCCGCCCAACAAAATCTGAAATGACAGACCTGTTGGATGATTTGAAAAGGAAATATATACACTATTGGTTTTTATAGGTATAGCAATTCAAGACAGCTTCAACAAAATTTGGAGACTGTGTATTTACGAAACGTAAAATAAAAGAGCAATATAAACAAAAAGTATTTTCAAATAATCTCAGAATAATTTCATTCTTTCTCTTCTATGTAGCGAGGTGTACGGCCCTTAAATATTCACGTAAAATCATTAGAAAAGTCTTAAAAAGGATTGCCAATGGGAATAAATTGAAGGGCAACAATTCTGATTAAAACATAGCCCAGAAGATTTACATAATTTAGAGTTTATAAGGCAGGACTAATCTTCAATTTTACATTTAATGTTTCTGTCTTGCGGGAGCAACAACTTAGGTCAACCCAGTGATTTCAGCTTATTGCTTGAAAGTGGTGAGGGGGTAACCGCTAAAGTTTTGACAGAAAGTGTGAAACTAATGAAACTAGTGAGTAGATTGATCATGCATTCATTATTTTTCTTTTCCTTCTGTTGTTTTCTGGTTAGGCTTGATGAGTTTTCTATATATTTTTCACCGACCAATGGGCTTTTAGTAGTTTATTATCGAGATCTTAATATATTTCTCAGTTCCTTTTTTTCTTGCTTTAATTCTTCAGAAACAAAATTTAAACAGTTATGCTTACTTGTTATAGCCATTTTAAGAATAAAACTACACATGATGCACACTGGTCAAACATTTAGAGAAGCGGCAGTTAATTCCTGCTTTTATATTTTATATGAAATACTTGAAAGTGTGTAAGCTTTTGGATCGCCTCTCTGTGAATTGTCTACTTCTCTGTAAAGTTATGTACTACTTTGTAAAGTGTGACTTCTTCTCTTTGGATTCTTATGGTAGCGTTGGCCTATTATCTGGGTTCTATTGGTAGAGGATGTCTAGAGTCTCTAACCATCACATAGTTTATGTTTAGAGTATAAAATGTTTATTTATACATATAATACAGTGAATGTACCCATGGCGAGGACAGATACAGAATTAGAACTGGTTCAAGTAATCTAAATTGGTAACTTATATTCAGCACAATATGCAGATACACATCAGGACATTTGACAGAACGGCTCTATTTTAATCTGTCAGCTTCTAGGAATTATAGCAAATATTCAGAATTAATATAGTCATCAAGGAAATGGGCTTTATCTAGGAAATGGAATTTGACAAATACTTAGAATTTAATCGTAGGTTTCAACTCAGGAAAACCTACTTCCAAAGCTTACAAGTGGGCCAAAAGCCACATGTTTGACTTTCGCTACTCCACTGATTGAGAATAAGAAACCTTTTCCAAGGAAAATACTTCAAAAATAACCCCTTTCTTTAATAGAATGTCTTCTAGTAGAACCTGAAGGACAATACCACCACCCTTTCAACATTTGCAAGCTTGATTATGAAGCCTAGTCTATACCAAAATCTCATAATTTTGAAACATAGTTAAGATAATGGCTCATCATTTTATACGTTATAGTTGTGTTTAACCAATAAATTTTTAAATAAATGCTACTTATAAAAGGTAATAGTTTCAATGAGACATTTCTTATCTTTTTATAGACAAAACTTGAATAATACTCTTTTTTTCCATGAATACACGTCGAAGTTACAAACGGGAATTCAAAGAAATGTGGTTAATTAAATCGCACCTATTATTTTGCCAGTAGTTTGGAATGCTAGTTCAACAATTGCTTCGTCTTGATCAGATGCGGCAATATGAAACACGGAGAAGATGTTTTTCCATCCGGATTTTATATTCTTGGCTTGGGAATTGACCATTTGAGCAATACAGAGCACTACCATGTGGCGTATAGCTGGAGACCTTAGAAAAAAAAATTAATTGTAGTTACAAGGCTAAAATGATTATTCATCTGATAAACAAAAAAATCATACAGACTCTTGCGGAGAATAGGGGGAGGGTTGCTACCCTCCTCGAATTTTTTTCAAGATAGGAACGTTACTGAAAAGCAATCTCGTTAAATTAAGGAAGAAAGCCCGTGCACTAGGGTCTAAAGAAACTTGATTACCCTGGAAATATATGTCGAAAATTGCTACACATTAACAAATTTGCTTCTTCCGGAGAATCCTCTTGACCCCCTACCCCATTCAACTACTAACAACGTCAGAGGTATATAATTACGCATACAAATTCAAAATCAAAGAGCTCACCCTCTTGAAAATAGGGCCGTTCTTTTACTCATCGTTGTGCTAAGATCTTACATCTTTTGACAAAGAACGCTTAAAAGAGAAATCTTAGCACTAAGATCTTACATCGTATAGCGTTGTAAACGCTATACGCAAACGTCTTTGCAAACGTCTTTCATCATTTTTCTCTGATCAGTGGTCTAAGAACAATGATGAATATATCATCAAATTTCTCTCATCATTGTTTTATATGGCAGAAAGATGACGTCCTTCACACTTTTTGCTAACATCAGTGAGCTCTAAAATCTTAGAACAAAGATGAGTTAAAAGAACGGAAATCTTTGCAGTAAGATGTGAGATCTTAGATGTAAGATCATATGGCAAAAGAACGGGCCTAATATTTCAACTGCAAAACTTCAAAGTTGAACTGAATTACTAAACCTGAACAAAAATTTCGTATAAAAGACTTTTTCCATTTTCCTTTCAGCACTTGCCACTCCAGAGCTATTTCCATTAATAAAATCTGAACCTTGACCCTTCTCCTCCGCCTCTCTTTTTACTCAGTTGCAAGGCCAGATGAAGGGGTTTACCGGGTTTGAACCCGGTACTACGTGTAAAAAGCAACAAGTATGCTTTCAAATAAATTTTTAATGCGTTTTGTAAAGCCTTTTTATAAGCCCCCCCCCCCCCAGAAAAAAAAATCCTAGACACGGCCTTGCTCACTTGGCTTTTTCCTTATAAAAAATTCATGATTTGGAAAGGAGGGTAGACAATCAAAAAAGTAGTTTAAATCAGTGGGTTTTTTTTTTAAGTAGGAAAGGTTTCCTTAAAAAAATAAAAATTATAGGTTTCTGTTTTAATCATGACCTTTAGTTCCTTTGTCACGGTATGCTTGATAAGAGTATTTGAAAACCACGTTTTAAGTTTCTACAAATCTAACTACCAAGCTATCACACAGATAAAGAGACACGTGTGTGTCTGCCTTTCGATTAGTCAATAATTTATGGAATCTCTAAATCCCCTTCACTGAATTGCTTGAAATAAAAAATTGATTGGTTTTTCAAAGCTGATTTCTATATCAGCAACAACCTACAAGCCACAACCTACATGTCTCTTCCCTTTTTGCTGCTTCCAGAATAAACAAACTTTGATGCTGTAAAATTACTAATTACCAATGACTTCATTAAGATTGAAGACTAAATTACTAAAATGAATAAAAATTAGAAAACATTGATCAACTACAAGAAATTCTTCCACAGGCAACAGTTCTTATAGTCACTTTTAATTTTGATGACTTGGATTGGACTTTTTAGACAACTGTTTAGAAAAGTTTTCTAGCGCCATTTTATATTCAGAATTTTAAAATTTAATCCTATTTTTTGGAGTTCCCAAAGTTTTGGGTAATAACTCTTCAAAATTGACTTGTTATTTGAAAAACAAAAAACTAACTTGTTATTTGAAAAACCAAAAACTAAAGAAAAGTTAAAAAAACTATGGGTGCTACAGAAACTAGGACCACATTTTTTAACTTAAGTTATAAAAATTCGCTAGAAAACTTATTTAAGCAGTTATTATCATGATTAATTCTTTTCAATCGGAAATACCAAAATTTGAAAAAAAAACAAATACTGAGAAAAATAATAGCAGCAAATTCGTAACTAAAAAGTTAATTCAGTTTGAACATCCAGATTCGGCACAGAAAGTTAAATTGACAATAAAAATGGTTAGCATACTGACTGCATTAGTTAATCCAAACACTAGATCTACTAAAATGTATTATAACCATGCCAATAATTAAGAATAACTCGAAAAGGGTGTTAACTTACTTGTTCTTTTTCATTATATGCTCGAAGGGTCGCAAAAAATCTTTTTGAAATCTAAAATTCGACAATTCTCCCTTTTCAATGAATTTCATGGCAAGCTGACGCAATGAGTCCACAGAAAAGACTGCAATGTCCTCATTCGGGGAACAGCCTACTTTGTTGAAATGATCACCCAAGATTTCCCAGATTCGAGACCATTGTAGCCTAATTCTTCCCATGTTGTAGTAAGAAATTTCAACCAGTTTTTGAAGACTAAATATACGAGGATGCGTAGGATGGTTCAACTCATCTATTGACACCTGTAAGAGTTAAAACGGTGTAAGCCTAGATACGGTGATACAGTATGACAACTAACTGAAGAGAAGCAAACATGCTGGGAAAACGATTCTTACTTCATAATATGCAAAATAATCATATTTAACACATCTTGCACCCTGCTAACCTTTATCTTCACTTCTTTCAGTGTCTTCTACTTTTTCTACAAAACTTCTGAATTTTTTGTACGAATTAAATTAGCCTTTGCTCAGTTTTGAAACTCGTGCTGAAACAACCCCCATCTACAAAATTCGTTTATAGCCGCACCGTTTCTGGAGTTTCTGTCAAATGTCGAGTTTCTGGCCGTTTTTATTAAATGAAACGCCATCTATAATTATTCCTCATATCACGTGTTAAAAGAAATGCAGTAAAAAATTAGAATTACATTAGCAAATATGTAGATGACGTTTTATTTTGTGTTGACGCCACTGCGATTTCTATAGTGGCATTTATAAACAAATTTTGTAGATGGTAATGGTTTCAGCACAAGTTTCAAGACTGTACAAAGGTTAATTGAAAAAATTCACGAATTTGGTAGAAAAAGTGGAAAACACTGAAAGAAGTGAAGAAGAAGGATAGCTGCATTCAAAATGTGTTAACTATGATCATTCTGCATACTATGAAGTAAGGACTATTTTATCAAGATGTTTCCTTTTCTCCAGTTAGTTCTCTAGGTTTATACCATTGATACTTGGAAGTCCTTGAAAGAAACACGTTACTGTAACGCTATAAAACCAGAAGAAGAGACAGCTGCAAAAAGGAGAAAGAGAGAGAAAGCAAGAAAGAGAGAGAAAGCAGGAAAGAGAGAGAGAGAGCGAGGAGGGAAACATTACTTTGGCCGTAATTTAAAGGAGAAACACTAACAATCTTTTTAAAGGAAAAGTTAATACCTGACACAATGCTTTAACAAATTCTACGATTGCATCTCCGTCTAATCTGGTTGAGCAGGTAAATATTCTATCAACAGCTACAACAACGCTCTGAGAACTTGTTTCATTTATTGACTGTTTTAAGCCAGCTGAAATGAAAAAAGAGACATCATGTACCTGATAAGAGACACAAGAAAATGACCTGAAAGTCCAATTAAAAAAGAAAACACACCAGGACTGGAAGCCCCTCTCAAAGAGGATTTTGAGAGTATTTATTTTAATATTTACAAAATATTTATTTATAACTTAAAATGAACTTGATGCAAAAAAACGTTAGTGTCTAATTTAACATTACACTATCCAATACTAATAGCATCAACAACAGTTGAAAGAAGTAAATTGCATTGCTTATTTCCATTTATTTTTCACATTGCATTCTATTTGCTTCTGAAGATTCAAACACAACCAATTATCAAAATAAGAGCCACAATTTTTTTTATAGTGTATATTTTACAAACACCAGCTGAGCATTTAAGTTTATATAGTACGGTCCCTAAATAAATCAGTGAATGGAATATAATAACCCTGTACAGTATTGAGAAAACAACGAATTAACAAAATAAGAGCCATATTTTTTTTTTCTTTTTATTATAATTATTCTATCCGGTAGGGTAAATTTACAGTGATGCGCCAGGGGAGAGTAATAATTTGACTGAGAAAACATGTTTGGGTTCATAGTATGCATGCATTTTTGTTACTGAGAGCGTAATAAGAAGGTCAGTTTTGATCCTACAGCATTGAAGTGAAGATAACTTTAAAAATTTCAAACACTGTAGATAAATAAGCCACGATAGCTACAGAATTAAATGGTACATCTTTAAATTTTATCGATGTTTGAATGATCGAAGCTATTCATGTGATACCAAACAGAGGTGTTGTAGTTGAGGATGGGCCGAGCCAAGGACTTAAAAAGGGTCGCAAATTTTCAAGATTAGAATTTTGAAAGCAACGCTTAATAGTGCTAAGATGGAAATTTGCAACTTTTACTACCTGGGAAGTAAGTTTTTCAAACGCCAACGGAGTATTGAAGTTTTTACTACGGTCCCTAACTAAATCGGGGAATGGGATATAATGACCCTGTATAGAGAGCCATGTTGTTACAATTACGACTTCTATAATGCAGAGCAGTGTAGTTTGAGGCATTAATGGTCATTACTAAGTTTTTTAAGAGACGACTACATAAACTAACTAAATTATTAATATATAACACCTTCAACAACACCATTAATTAACATTTTTAAATTACAACTCCTTCGCCGGATTTTGCGTTGCCTCCTTCACTCATTCATGCCTTTGGCCTTCGTACAGTTGTTATAATGACGTCACATATCCTTCGCTCAGGGGATGATTGAACGAGCATTCGGTCCACACATGCTTACCATTTTCCTTGAACAATATCTTTTACTTTTAACCGTGTTGTTTCTACCCCAAGGAATTGTCATTTTTCAAACCCAAGAAGTTGTCAACCGGTCTGTCGGTTCTTGTCCTATGTCTCTCAAACGATTTAACCAAATTGAGTGTTATAAATTGTATAAATTTGATTAAAGTCATAAAAACAAATACTCCTAAATTACTCTTCTTATAACTACAAACAAATCTGACACGAGGTGTGGCAATTAAGTAACAAGATTGACGTTGTGAAAAATTTAATTTTTATTTTATACACGATTGCTTATTATCACCTTCAAAATATACACCTTCTCTATCCCTACAACGCTCCATGCGAATTTTCCATATTTGGAAGCAGTGCTGGAAGTCAACTTCTGTCAGCTCCTTCAGGATATATGCTGCTTTCTCTTTTACACCTTCTACAGACTCAAATCTTCTCCCTTTCGATGCAGATTTTCCCCTTAGGGAACAGATAGAAATCACATGGTGCAAGATCTGGTGAATACAGTGGAGGTTCTAGCGCTGGAACAGATAACGCTGAATGAACTAGCGCATTGTCTTGGTGGATAGCCAATGATTTGTCTTTCGACATTTCGGATCGTTGTTTCCTTTCTCTTGCCAGTAGTTTAGCAAGTACCTCAAGGTAGTAACCTAAGTTAATTGTTTGAACTTCGGGACCACAGTACCCAATCCCATGGATATATATATTAAAAAAAAAAAACATCACTGCTTTCAATTTTGACTTGCTCATTCGAGCTTTTTTGGCTGTCGGTGAAGTTGGGCTTTTCCAGTGCATGGGTTGGCGCTTAATTTTCAGATCATAAATAAAAAAATAACACGAGCCATCGCATGCTATTATCATTTCCAAACAATTGGGGTAATTTTTAATCGCATACAAAGTGTCAGTACAGATATTTCTGCAAGCTGCTTGTTGTTCAAACGCTAAAATTTTAGGCACCATTTTAGCACACACTTTTTGCATGTTAAAACTATCATTTACAATTTGCCGAACACATTTTTCATCAATATCTACCGTTTCATCAATTACGCTAACACTTAGTCGACGGTCAGACCAAAAAAATTGCCGATTTTTTCGACGGTTTCGTCCGTTTTTGACGTTAAAGAGCCACTTGGCTGCGAATCATCTTCCGCGTCTTCTCTGCTATTTTTATGATGATTAAACCATTCAAAACACGCACCAGTGATAAAAATTCACTACCATATACTTATTTCAGTAAATTATAACAGATAAGTGAGACTAACTACATATTAAAGAAAAAGGTTCACACTGAACAGCTGTTGGTCAATTGTGGTTGACACGTGTATCCTTGACCCTCCACAGTGTCAATCACGTTACTTAATAGCCCACCTCGTATTCCTAAGCCTCTGACACAATTGTAATTGAACCCTTCTGTGCAAAGAGATAAACAAGAACTTAATTCGTAGAATAGCTTCAGATACCCTATGTATCAAGGCAAACAAACTTGGAGTTTAAAGACAGTTATTTATATACATATGATAACAAAACAGAAAAAAACAACATGACTTAGAGGTTTCCTGCGGAACACCACAGCAAGCGATGATAATAAATTTTGACCAACATTATAAGCTTAGATCTATAAAAAAAAAACGAAATCTGTGATAACTCGTAATTTCCAATCCTGTTTGTTTTACCTTTTTTTCAAACATGTAATTATATAGACTAGCGTTTCTAACAGCTTTTTTACCGCAGACTGACATAAGTTTTAAAAATTTCTGCGACCTATACTGTGAAGAAAATATAATAAACATCCTTTATTTGTTTCCTCAGTTCATACACAAAATTTCAAAATGAATTATATAAGGAAAATACAAGTAATTAAAAAATAAACAACTATATTCGTTAAAAAACCTAAGTAAACTTTGTTTTCATGTATTTTGTCTTTAGTGCGAAGGATGAAGCTGTTCGTAATCACATAATTTTAAAATATGAGATAAAGTTGTTACTTTTATTTTTAAATTAGTTTCGACGTTCAATATGTTTTGATACCTATTTTTTAAGCAGGACAAGGTTGAAAATTATACTTCATGCGTATAAATGGTACCACAAGGCAACAAAATGACTTGTTATTTTCTTACATTTTCTCTTTTCGACAGCACAACAGCAATTAACTAACGGTGCAGTTTCAATTTTTTTTTTTTTTTTAGGTCGGTGTTACGTGAAATTTTAGTTTAAGCTATCAACTTCTTGTTCGTTGCAGATTTCAACAAGCAACTGAATGAATATTTCAATTGGATGAAAATTTATTCACTTGCACTGAATATTTCTTCCTTCTCAGTGTCGACAGAAAATAAGTAAATCTTTATTAGTACAAACAGTTAAAACAAAATTTCGACTCTAACCAGCACAGATCAGATTTTTATGTCTAAGCCTAATGTTATCTAATTCATGTTATAAAATAGATTATCCACGAAATATTCTTTAAAACTATTTATATGATCAGGAAAGTGTTATTAAATTGAAACTGAAAGTTTTTCTAGATGTAAATCTTCTCCACCATAGTACGCACGGGTTTTTAATAAATTAGTAATAAGTATTAGTAACTAAGTACTAAAGTAATAACATATTACTTTAAAAAATAAAGTAATAAGTAATAATCTGATCTCGATTTGATCTGATCTCGGTCTGATCTAATCTTGGTCTGATCCGATCTGATCTCATCTCGGGCTGATCTGATCTAATCTGATCTCGGTCTCATCTGATTTCGGTTTGATCTCATCTGATCCCAGTTAGTAATCTTTTAAATTATTGTAGGAACTATTTCTAATACTTTTAAAATGCTTCAACCGAAGCTACTTATTACTAGATGTAGCAAATATGTCACGCGTATAAGCTACATTAACAACTCGAAATTCTATAATCTTTTCTTAAATAGAATAATGCCATCTTTTTTTAGATAGTCCAAAAAAATTGTGTTTTCACATTTTTTTTTTTTTTTTTTTTTTTTTTTTTTTTTTTTTTTTTGTGACACAGCAAAACGTTCTCCGACTCAGTACCGGGTCGCAAGCAATACGTTGAAAAAAAAAAACTTAACATCAGAATAATCATAATATGTCAATAACTAGAAAACAGAGTTTTGAACCGGTCTTGCAAAGCATTTTTTTTTTTTTCAAGACTTGAAGCTACCCTCAATGAAATACTAAAGAAGTATTGATCTGAAAAGACAAACAAAATGTGACTATTGTGAAAATTACTACCCTGACCCATTTCTTCCGCTAAATAATGAGTCAAAACAAAAGCTATGCATAAAATATATCCTATCGCTGGTATAACGTTTTTTTCTAGCTTGCAACAGCCTTACTTAGGTCCTCTTTCAACAATCGTCTGTTGCATCACCAAAAACAGGAGGTTTGGATACTTGGAGGTTGGAGGTTTGATAGATGGCTCTCGCGCCGTTGAGGCTGCAAGTCATTCTATCCTAGTTTAACTTGTTCAGTGCCTTGAAATACTCCTCCCTTTGCGATGAAAGTGGTATTAATCAAAACTGTATTAATAGTGCTATTTTTTGTGATTGAGGCTGCTGCTGAAAACTGGATTGATCAATGCAAAAAAGGCACTTTCATTTCTTTTGCTGTTTTGGTGCCATCTGTCATAGCCACACTTGTCACACTGATAGTTTATAAAAATATAGATGACGTTCCCATTGTTTGCAAGCGAACAAGAAGAGGACGCAGAGGTGGCAGAAAGAAATTTAAGATTGACGCGTTAGTCACCTACGGACGATTGGCCAGCCAAAAGCCTAAGCGTGAGAGTTGTTTAGTCTCAATCCCGCGCCTGAGCCTACCGCCCCGGCTGATTCCTGGCAACAATGCTCCTACCAATGATTTCGGGTCTGATTGTCCTCCAGTATTATCGCCGCAGGTTCTCTCTTGTAAACACCAACTTGCAAACTTCCTTCTGAGCAACGTCTGCTCACTAACGAATAAAGTAGATGAGTTAGATGTCATTCTACGTCAGAATAACATCCACATCGCCGCAATTACCGAAACATGGCAGCTCGACGAAACAAGTGGAAGGATGGCTGGTTACAAGGTTTTCTTGAACACTAGAATAGACAGGATTGGCGGAGGTGTTGCCCTGTATGTACGCGATGATATCCCCTGCAAATATTTAGATAACTTCAATGACTCCTAACCATGAAGCGATCTAGGCATTATGCAAGCCAAAACATTTACCACGAGATGTCTCTTGCATCATTATCGCAAGTATCTACTATCCTGAAAGCGCCAAGAACAGACGGCTGTTGGTATCCTACCTTCAGTCTACGTTAGACACATTACGTCAGCGGTATAGCCGCCCGGGCTTCATAATAGCTGGTGACTTCAACCAAACAAACAAACAATGGCTTGCTAATACGCTGGGTATGTCACAAGTGGTCAAGATACCCACCCATGTGACCGGGAGCACCCTTGACCTTATTCGTACAAACCTTGCTCCATATTACAAAGACGTGTCTTCGAACGGGCCATTGGGCAAATCGGACCATCAGACTCTGCTGATGAAGGCAAAAAGTGAAATCAGGAAGCTTAAGAAAATAAAAGTACTCCGGAGACCTATCACGAAGTCTGCTATTAATACGTACGGAATGTGGGTCGGTACTCACTGCTTCAGCGAAGTATACAACGAAAGCGATGTCAACAGGAAAGCAGAAATATTTCAGACCCTACTCTATGACAAATACTTAGAAGTTTTCCCGGAAAAGCAATTTGTCGTGAGCGAATCTGACAAGCCCTGGATCCCTCCAAAAATAAAACAGTTAAGACGCGAAAAAAAACACTGTAATGCAGTCAAGTGGTGACGCAATGTCGTTACGATTATTAAGAAACAAAATCGTTAGCCTTTGTCGTGAGGCAAGAAAGTCCTTCGGAAAATCCCTTTCGGACCCAGAAATAAAAGAGGATCCCTGTAAATGGCAGCGTCTAGTAAGGCAGATTGCTGGAAAAACAGTATCATCCAGTATCCGCATTCTGAACGATGATGGGTCACTCGTGAGTGCAAATGACGTCAACAATTACTTTACTGATATTTGTACATCCTTTCATGCCCCAACTAACACTGAAATAGAGAATCTACTGTCAATATGCCCTGACGAAGGTGAAATCGAAATAGTTGAGTATCAAGTTTTCAAAGAGCTGAACAAGTTGAGTCCATCCAGTAGCTCTTTTCCTGAAGAGCTGCCTATAAGGTTAATACGGGAGTTCTCTCTTTTCCTGGCCAAGCCGCTTGGACACATAATCAGATAATGTTTCGCCCAGTCAACTTTCCCGTCGTGCTGGTAACGCGCATTTGTGCGTGTTATACCGAAGAATAAAACACCCAAATCTTGCAACGAGTTACGACCGATATCAATCACATCTACCCTTGCAAAAGTCACCGAGTCATTCATCCTGCGTGAATTGCTCAAGCAAACGCGGGAAAACATAGACCGTTACCAGTATGGCGGCCTCAAAGGTTGCAATACCTCGATATACCTCGTGCGCCTAGTTGACATTATCTTTAAGTGGCTTGACAAGGGCAGTACCTTCATCGACCTAGCTCTCGCCGATTTCAGGAAGGCATTTGACCTGATTTGTCATCTTACGGCAGCAAAAAATATGCGAGCACTGGGCGCACAGAAGCGGTCTCTTGCATTAGTGATGAGCTTCCTTCAGGACAGAATGCAGTGTGTATTACCATTGTTTGAAGGTGACTTGATCTCATACTGGTCTAAAATTACCTGTGGAGCCCCTCAGGGTACAAGACTTGCTGGTTTCATATTTATCTCCCTCATCAACTTCCTCCTTCAGAATTTCGAAGAGCGACTCAAGTTCGTCGACGATTTATCATTTGTCCTCAAATACCTCGTGAGAGAAGGTGTAATCGAACGTCAGTTCAGCGAGACCCTTCTGGCATCCTTCTTTGAGGACTATGAACGTTACAAGCTGACACTGAATGCAGATAAATCAATGATCCTCAGGTTTTGCCCCTTAAAACGTGATCTGGAATTCCCACAAGTCCCTTTCCCTGTTGTTTCATCTGCAAAAATCCTCAGAGTCACATTATCGATGGACTGCACATTCACTGAACACATGGAGAAGGTTATTAAGGCTGGCAATGCATCACTTCAGACCCTAGTCCTGATGTGCAGGTTTGGCTGCGACACTCAAAGCCAAAAAAATGCCTATATTACGCATGTGAGACCTCTACTCGAATACGCCGTTGCTGTCTGGGGACCTTTTGTCCAGAGCACCCACTACCTTTGCGATGACCTTTAATCTTTGCAGAAACGAGCTGTTAACATAATCGTTGGTAACAGAAGTGACGACTACAACAAACTCTTGCAAGAACTGAACCTTGAATCTCTCAGCGACGGACGATTATCACTGATCATGTCCCTCGGCAAGTCACTGCTATCTCCGCCCCATCACAGACTGATCATCCCACCCGATGCTCCTGTTAACCAAAGAAGCAGATCCCAGTCAAAGCTACAACCCCCAGTCTGCAGGATCAACTGCTACAAAAACACGTTTGTCAACTGTTTCGTAAAAGCATACAACAAGACTTAGTGTTATCTGTATTCACGTGTTAGTGTCCTTATGGTGTTATTATAGTGTTATTTGTATTTTTTTTTTTTCCATATTGTTGTAAAGACGACATAAATTAGCCATGGCTACGCTGTTCGATCTTAATAAACCTATGTCTATGTCTTCCCCCGACGGCATAGGTTTCGCTTCAATTTGAGAATATCCATACGCAGGGGGGGGCATTGATTATATCAGGAGTACTTAGAAACTCATCGAAGCAACATAGCTTAATAAATGAAAACTGAATAGCATTAAATTACTCACGGTCAAGAGAATTCATACCCATCCATGCCAAATCTGACAGATGGAAACTGGTAGGAGAATTGGGAGACCCAAAATTTGTCAACTGATTGTTCAGTCCTTGACTAAACATTTGACTAATATTAACGGCAAATGGAGAAGAAGCTGTAATATACTGCGGTCTAACTCCAGTTCCTATTAGCTGGGCCAATTCTAGCTGCGATATACACTTCAAAATATCCAGCCACGATTTTCCAAGATAATTACCTAAAAAACGAAATAAATACTACTGCAATATATTCTAAGGTCTCTTGAAGGTTAGACCTCATTGAATTGCATGACCTCGGCTAGGGCAGAGGTCGAGACAGTTGTTATTCAGGAGGGCGAAAAAAATAAGTAGAAACAGATAGTACAATTTAAAAAAGAAAGCGAAGAGAGAAGCAAATGCGCTAATAATAATAACATATTGAAAACCCACCATATACAGTAAATGTACAATGACAGAGTATACAGAATAATACGAAAAGTGGAAACAGAAAGAAAAAATACTAAAAAATAACAACAAAAACAACAACTTCTTCAAAAATAACAGCAAACAACAACAACTTCTGGAAGGAAAAAAAGAGGAAAAGAGAGGCAAAAAAATTGATCTGGTGGTTTTGATCTTAGACACATCGCGTTAAACAG
Source organism: Artemia sp. Qi Xiang Cuo (assembly GCF_049724085.1). Lineage (NCBI taxonomy): Eukaryota > Metazoa > Arthropoda > Branchiopoda > Anostraca > Artemiidae > Artemia > Artemia sp. Qi Xiang Cuo. The sequence goes on along the minus strand of NC_142807.1, from coordinate 44,092,479 downwards.
GAAATATGAATTGATCTTATATAGGTTGTAATACCAACGATTCTTTCCCACTCGGGGAAAAACATAAAAAATAAAAATCACTGCTTCCGAAAGTTAAAAGTTTTGACCCTTTTTTCCCAGACCAAAAAAAGGTCTTTTAGGTGAGATTGGGGGCGCGGTACCAATAGTAATAAAAAAGAGAAAAGGATTTTAGAATAACTTGGCTTATTGTTACCAGGATTTCCAGCTGATTCTCTACGTTATGCAGCTGATCTTAGTAAAAAGATATGTTTAAGTCTATCAATATTCTAACATCTAACTAAAAATTACTACTTTGTGATTACGAAAAGACACTGGTTTACAATATAATCGGAAAGAGAAATGATCAGACTTCAAACTTTCAACCTCTTTTTATTCATCCTAATTCACCCTTACAAGTCTTTAAGCTCTTTACACCTTCTTTATACTTCTCTTCATGCTTCACCTAGCTCTTTATACTTCACCTAGGCCCTGTTTTGATTGTTGTCCCGAAGAAATGAGATTGGAAGTTGATTGATTAATATATTGATCAAAACTCTCCTACAACGTCACTCATAGTCAAAGCTTCTAACCCCAAACGATCCTTTTGACTAAAAAGATGTTTACTTTCATATATAGGAGAAAACTAAACTAAAAAAGTGTAAAATGCAATCAAACTATTTGGATTCTACTGAGCCAACAATTTTTCTTTTAATCAGTCTTAACTTTAAGCTTATAAACTCAACTTTGCAGAAAAGCAAGAGCAAAATACTTGCAAAATTTGGAATTATCAAATTTTTCAATCGGGTAGAGGAAAAAGCTTATTATTATAATAACAATAATAATAATTTATTTATTACCTACTATGAACAAAAAGAAGTGGATTACATTAAAAACAAAAAACAAAAAAGCAAACTTGCACACTTAACAATTATTTACACAAAACGACGTAAATAATGGTGCGCAGTAAGACCTGCAGATTCCGACAGCTTTCCCGTAAGCACAGTCACTTTTTCCCGTAAATCAGGGAGGTCGAATCGCGATACTAGATGCTGGTTCTTGAACCATGGAGGGAGGCACAGAAGGTACCGAGAAAATTTAAAATAATAAGTCCTGAGAGATTTGAGATCTTTAGGCTTCAGGAATCGGAGAAATGGTGCTGCTAGCGCTATTACAGCTGCTTTTGCGCCACTCTAGTTTAGCTTGTTTGTGTGGAGTTCTCAACTGTTTTTGATGGTATATTTTTTCAAAGAATTGGCCTCCCTAGCTTTGCTAAGTGCAATCTTAATGACTTTTACCTATCAAAAAGAATGTTTAAGAAGACTTAATTCATTTCAACTGACTACAGCGCCATCTAATTTTGATTTATATGGATGGTGCTGCTAAACTCTAGTTTAGTTTGTTTGTGTGTAGGTCACAACTGTTTTTTATGTTGCATTCTTTCAAATAATTGGCCTCCCTAGCTTTACTAAGTGCAATCATAATGACTTTTACCTATAAAAAAGAATTTTTAAGAAGACTTAATTCATTTCAACTGACTACAGCACAATTTACATTTGTCAGTCTGCGGTTTTTTGGAGTACTCAAACGGCCAGCAGACGACTCCTTGAGTGTGGTTCTTAAAAAAAAGCGTAGGCGGCGTGGAAAGAAAGGTAGGTGCTAATACAGACAGACAGTCGTGCCCGTTCATGTTACTGTGGACCGTGGTCTTGACCGGAGGACGGCTGCATGTGAACCAAGGACTCTTGTGAAAATAAGACGTTTGCAAAGGTATGAAATTCCTCCCACTCTTTCTCCATCACAGCTGCTGTCAATCTTACCGTGTTTCTCTGATGAACTTCCCCCGCTATTACGTCCTGAACCAGTTATCAGCGCAGGCAAAGCTTCCGAATTTTATTCTGTGTAATGCCCGATCCTTAACAAATAAAGTTGACGAGATGAAGATACTGCCGAGAGAAGTGACTGTTCCTATTGCCGCAGTTACCGAATGCTGGGATATCCCTGATGAAATGGGTAGAATAAAAGGCTACACTAGCTATTTCAACACTCGCCGTGATAGAGGCTTGAGTAGAAAAGGTGGTGGCCTTGGTATCTATATTCGTAATGACATTTCATCTAAGCTGTTAAATATACCAACCGATTCGTGTCACGAAGTTGTCTGGGTAGAGTACAAGCCATCCAAACTATCAAAAAAGTTCTCATGTTTGATAATTGCATCTGTGTATTACCCAGAGAGTGCAAAAAATAGGAAAAAGCTTATCAGCTACTTACAGACCTACATCCATAAACTTCGTCGTGCCCATGCCTATCCTGGCTTCATAATAGCTGGCGATTTTAACCAGACGAACAGACTATGGGTATCTATTGTCCTTCATCTGAAGCAGGTAGTTACCATTGCTACGCACCAGAGTGGCGGTACTCTACACCTAATTTTTACAAACATGAGAGACAATTATTACTCCCCTCGGTTGTTAGGTCCTCTCCAGAGTTCAGATCATTATGTAATTCTCTGGCAAGCCAAAAATAACCAACCGAAGCCAAAGAGAACCAAAGTGACTATTTGTCCGCTTAACTCTCAATCAATCTGCGATTTCGGTCGGTGGATCGGGACTTACTGCTTCGACGACCTGTGTTCTATAGTAAACCTGAATAGCAAAGTTCAGCAGCTTAACTCTCTTCTGTTAGAGATGTTTCACAAGTTTTTTCCCACTTGGGTTGTAGTGGTAAGTGAGTCCGATAAGCCATGGATCACAAGCGATCTCAAACAAATGATCAAGATGAGGTGCAAGCTGCACAGTTCCGGACAAATAGCCGCGGCGGCGAAACTTAGAAATCGAGTCGTGGCCGTCAATCGTTTCAAGCGACGAAATTATGTTCGGGAAAAGGTAGTACCCCTTCTCCAAAGTAGCAGTCGGAAGTGGCATTCCACAGTGAAACATATGACTGGCAAGTCAGTTAACAGTGAGCTAAAGACCCAAGCCTGACGGATCTCAAATGAGCGCTTCAGACGTAAACGAGTTCTTTGCTGGCATTTGTACCACCTACCCCTCAATTACAGAGGCCGAACTGGTTGATCTCTTAGTCGATTGTGAAACTGACGAAATAAAACAGTTTACCGAATTTGCTGTTTTTAAAGAACTTAAAAAACTAAAACCGAATTGCTCTTCTTACCCTGGTGAGTTGCCGGTCAAACTTATTCGCGAATATGCCTTGTTTTTAGCCAAACCATTGGCATCGATCATCAATCAGGGCTTCAGTGAACAAACCTTTCCCGATGCTTGGAAGCGAGCATATGTTCGCGTAATACCCAAAGTTCAAGGACCTAAGACATGTGATCAGTTAAGACCTATTTCGATCACACCGAACTTTGCTAAAGTTGCAGAATTTTTCGTGTATCGTGAACTTCTCACGGACATTTCACCGTCACTTGACCCCTTCCAGTATTGTTGCTTGAAGGGATGCAGCACGTCTGTTTATTTAGTACGGCTTTATCACATAGTAGTTGAATGGTTGGAGTTTGGAAGCTCGTTTGTAGATTTACTTCTGGTAGACTACCGAAAGGCATTTGATTTGATTAAGCACCCTCTTGCCGCCCAGAATCTCAAGTCAATGGGTGCCCGTAAGCACATCCTCCAATTAGTAGTTGATTTCTTACGTCACAGGTATCAAAAAGTGTACGCCCTTTTTCCCGGTGATATTGAATCGGAATGGGTGGAAATTACATGTGGCGCCCAACAAGGTACCAAATTAGCAGCTCTTCTTTTCCTGGCTGTTATCAACTATGTGCTTTCTGACTTTGACGATCGTTTTAAATTCGTCGATGATTTGTCTGCGCTTCTTAAATACCACGTAAAGGATTCGCAAGCTCTAGCCCAGTTCGACCCAAATTTTTTCGATCAGTTTAAATCACAGTGTACTGCGAACAGTCTTCAAATTAATGAGAATAAATCAAAGCTTTTGAGGTTGAACCCACTTAAACGTGATTTTATCTACCCCACGACTTTGTTCCCTTCTGCTGCGTGTGCGACTATCTTGGGCGTCACCTTTAGTGTGGACTGTTCGTTCTCTATTCATGTACAAGAGTTGGTTAAGAAGGGACATTATGATATGCGGACACTGGTGGCGATGCGCCGCCTAGGTTTTCCAGTGTATCAGCTGAAAACAGTGTACCTCACTTTTATTCGACCCATCCTTGAATATGCGTGTCCCGTCTGGGGCCCACAAGTTCATCACATAGATTACTTAAGTGATGATTTGGAAGGGATCCAGAAACGAGCTGTAAAGATCATTCTTTGCGACAAATATGTAGATTACAGCTCCGCTCTGAAGTCACTTGAAATTCCAAGCCTTCACGATCGCCGTTTTCAGCTGATGATTCGTTTTGGCCAGTTTTTATTGTCTAGTCCTGTACATAGTACAATATTACCACCTAAAATGCCTGTCCGCGGAAATACCAGAAGCAAAAGCAAACTTATGCCCGTCTCGTGCCGCACAAACAGACTTAGTAACTCCTTTGTTCCTTTTTTTACAAGTGCTTTTAATAAAATGTAGAGAAGTGTTTTCATGTAAAATGTTTTCATGTAAAAAACAGCGCCTTTTAGTGCATTTTTTTTAATGTGTCTATGACAGCTGTTTTCATTAAAATAATTCTGATTCTGATAAAAAAAGAATAGAATGATCACAAAATGAAGAATATAATTTCCCAGGGGCTTTTCTATTGCACCTTTCTCTGTTTTCAACAATTTTCGAATATCCAATCTGAAATTTTTTTTAAGCATTAGAAACTGTCAGAGCCCGAAGTGTTTTGAGATTATTAGTAATGTGAAAACCAAGCCACCGAAAAGAAGAGATACAGGAAATAGAGGAAAAAACACAGTTAAGTTGGAGACTCGCACTTGGATTAAACAAAATATATTCACACTTATCAACGTTCAGCATAAGCCCAATCCGTCTGAACAGGTCTGAGATCCAGCTGACAGAATGTGAGAGCCCAGCCCTAGAACGACTGACAAGGAGTACATCGTCCGCATAAGCGAGGTACGAGACATTAATCCCCTCAGAAATGAAAGTCGAAGGCAAAGAAATATTATGATATTTCTTCTTTTTTTAAGGGTAATAATATTTTTCATATCCTTCCTAGACGATACAGGAAATTATAAACACAAAATATTTTTCTTTTTGTCAACATTCGTTTTTGAAAATTCTATTTACCATTTTTCCTACAATTGGCCTTCTTAATAGCAAAATTTTTAAATCAGGGTTTCTGGATGTGCCAAGAAAAAAGAACGACGGACTACAATGATCGAAAATGAAAGAGATAAGGTAGAGATAATGCAGGGTCTCGCCGAGATATACAACTTGTTTAAGGGTTCGGCAAGGATAAGGTGGTTTAGAAACATTGGTCTGGTTCCAATAAAATAGAATACAGACAAATAAGAAATCAGGAAAAAAAGTTAAAAAGGTTATTTGTCAAAAGAAAATAATATGATGCGCTTAATACAAAAAATATACCCATGGCTTTATTATGTTTTCTCAGGGAAATAAAAATACATGCAAATAAATACATGCAAAAATGTATCTTTGGCTTTCGATTTAAATCGGCCGTCCAAAATAAAACATCATTCTCCACAAAATAAATGCATTAAATGAACGATGAATTGTTGTACTTAAAACAAAAGGATGTATCTTAGATTAATAAAATTTTGAAAAAAGAATAAGAAACATGACTTGGGAAGAGGGATCTGTTTGAGGATTCTGAGAGGGATCGTGCGTGATGAGCGTGAGTGAGGTGAGAGGGATCTGAGCGAAAAAAGCATAAATATTACTGAATGTAGTTATAGCTTGGTATGTAATGCATAAAATCGTATCAGGTAGGCCTTGAGTTAGAGATACTGAAGTTTCTTTTGTTAAGTACAGCTGGCCTCTACCCTCACTCTTGCTAAGCGAAAACATCTCAGCAAGTGTGACGAATTAATAAACATCCATCATAGAAATCTTTCTCACTAATTCATTTTATAAGTGTGGGTGTGCCCTTTCGTTTTAGGCCTGGCGGCAACAGTCTGGTTGTCCAGTTCTGATCATTAGAGACCTTCAAACTAATATAATGGTACCATTAACATTATCTAATAGTTCTGTGAAAATAGAGACAGAACTTACCGTCTGTATGGGCCACAGTAATTAGCGTTTTAATGGTGTCTATGTTTTTTGCCTTTAGCTCGGATATTGCTGAATTGGCAGTCAATAATGTAAATCTTGCCAAGGCTTGAACGTATGCGTCACGTTCCAACTGAAAAAAAAGATGCAAACTATATTCAATACTCTAAAACATGTTTAAAGGCATCTGAATTAAAAAATACAGAATAATTAACTGTAATCGTTAGCTTCCAAATCAGTCATCCCTGTAATAAAATAATTTTATTCAATTCAAAGTGTTTCAATTTTGACCCCCTTCCCTCCTTCCCTAACATATATTGTAAAATTGTCATCCAATACAAGACAAGGAAGACACACGAAAAAAATGCACACACCAGCAAACAAAAAGAAGCTATAGTTAGAAACATTCATGGGCAGTAACACGGCACAGGAAGGGCCTTTACCACCGTGGGGACGCTAAAAATGCCTCTGAACCACAAAAATCTTCAAATTGCCTAATAGATACAACACTGGCACCCATCTCCCCGCCAGGGGCGTACCGAGGGGGAAAGGGAGGGGCGCCCCCCCCCCAACCTTTTGGGGATTCGGTAAAAATTTTCGCCGAAGTCGAAAACTTCGGGTACCTCCCTAATTTCCCTAAAATTGGCGCTCTACAAAAATAAATCGACAAGTCAAATTAAGTTCTATTATTCTTCTCCTATTCAACGAAACACGTAACTTGGTACGGCAGCAACCAATGTCCGATGGCCAGAGACAAATTTACCAAGTCCAGGGATCACTAAATGTATGACAACAACAGAAAAAAATAATTTCATGCATGGCTACTAAGAAATATGCCAATGGAAAAATTAAATTTACCTTTGTGACACATATTTCTTCTTTTTATTAATGGGCTGCTAGGCTTGCTTGGATTTTAAGTGAAAATTGGCAAGACAAACTGGTATTGGCGCCTTTATCCCTTTACATAAAATGTTTGGCTTGGCAGTTATAGGAGTAATAGTTCTCAGTCATCAAAATCCTCAGCTGGGGATCTAACTAGGGATCACAATGTTTTCTTTGATGGAGTTGAACACGAAAACACTTTATTTGAGAAAACAAATCTTTGTATGAAAAAAAATCAGTCGTTTAAAGCTTCATCTGATCCACGAAAAACTGATTTAATGTTTTTTGAATTTTGCACAAAAAAAGAGGCGGCCCCACAAAAGGTTACTATATAATGTTTCTTCTTAAAAAAAAAATAGTGAAAGATACAAAATGAAGTTCTTTATATATAAGATCCTAAATTTGACTAGTTGACTTAAAATAAGCACTTAAATAATATACAACAACATATATGAGGGAAGCAAACACACTTTACAACAAAAAGAATGCAAAACTTTTTAAAAACTTTCATTTAACTTTGTCCATTTGTCTCTGAGACCAAATTTTGTTATACATATCCAGTTATAGCTAACGATGGAGAAGACGAAGGCAGAGTCTCTTAATGAATTGTAGGAATCGATGAGTCTTGAACATTTGAAGGCTTTGAGAGGTCCTTGAATAGTTATGAAAGATATGTAAACATAGACGGGGAGTAGACGGGGAGGGGGGGATTGATTACAAGACATATCAAAGAGTAAGAAAAAAATGTTTTATCACCTAACAAGTAAAAGTAAACAACATGTTTTTTTCTTACTAGCTGGAGAACCTTTCCCAAGATTAAAAATGAAAGCGTGAACAGTCATGAAACAGAACCTCATTAGCACTTCCTAATAACCATTTTTATATTCACATTGAAGGATACTGTATCGTAAAGGTCCATGAATAGTTATGAAAATGCGTGACAAATGTTGTAAGTACGGGAAGGTTTACCAAAGAGTAAGAGAAATTAAAAAAAAAACCTTTATCTCCAAACACACTAAAATGTAAAAAACGAGTTTTTGTTCTTACTAGCTGGAAAACCTTAAATTTTCTGAGACTACAAATGAAAGTATAGGGCAGTCATGAAACAGAACCGCATCACTTCCTGAGAATCACGGTGATTCGGTTTTATGTTCACATTGAAGGACAAACTGTCCTAAGGTCCTTGAATAGTTATGAAAATGCGTGACAAATGTTCGAAGCACAGGAAGATTTACCAAAGAGTAAGAGAAATAAAAAAAAAAAAAACGTTTATCTCCAAACACACTAAAATGTAAAAAACGAGTTTTTTTTCTTAATAGAAGGAAAACCTTTAATTTTCCAAGACTATAAATGAAAGTATAGGAAAGTCATGATACAGAACCGCATCACTTCCTGATAATCAGGCTTATTCGGTTTTATGTTCACATTGAAGGACACACTGTCGTAATGTCCTTGGATCATAGGCAGCGCAATAGCGCTGCCTAAGTAAAGAACGATGTTGGCACAATGTATTATCATTTTTTTTTTTTTAGACCAGGGCACTTCGTATCGAAGGAGTTGTCGTAGAAACTTCGAAATGGCTCATTCGATTGGAAATTGGAGTGGCTTGTGTCCTTTTTAATAGCCGAAAGTGATTGGAAGGCAACTGACACCCCTTCCACACCCACCATTTCCCCAAACACATCCAATCAAAATTTTGAGATAGCCATTTTGTTCAGCGTAGTTGATTTCCGGATAGAAATTATGTTTTTGAGGAGGACACTCACCCACAGCCCTCAGGACCAGGGTTGTAAGTTATGCCCTGGGGGCATATAAGGTTTATGTAGAAAGCGTTGTCATAAAAACTTCAAAAAAGGTTCGTTCGATTGAAAATTCAAAGGGCTAGTGTCCTTTTTAATAGTCGAAAGTGATTGGGGGGGGGGCGACTAACCCCTCTCTCACGGCCACCTTTTCCCCAAACATATCCAATCAAAATTTTGAGATAGCCATTTTGTTCAACGTAGTTGAAAGTTCTGGAAATTAGGTCTTTGAGGATGACACCCCCCCCCCGCCCGCCCTCCGAGCAAGGGTTGTAAGTTATGCCCTGGGGGCATATAAGGTTTTTTTTTATAGAAAGCGTTGTCGTAAAAACTTCAAAATGGGCTCATTTGATTGGAAATTGAAGTGGCTAGTACTCTTTTTAATCGTTGAAAGTGATTGGAAGGCAACTAAAGCCCCTTCCACGCCCACCATTTATCCAAACACATCCAATCAAAATTTTGAGATAATCATTTTGTTCAAAGTAGTTGAAAGGTCCGGAAATTATATCTAAGAGGATGACACCCCCCCATACCTCTCAGGGTAAGGGTTTTTAGTTATGCCCTGGGGGTATATAAGGTTTTTATTGAAATCTTTGCCATAGAAACATGAAAAAGGGCTCATTCAATTGAAAATTCAAAGTTTTGGTGCCCTTTTTAATAGTCATAAGTGATTTGAGGGTAACTAACCCCTCTCTCACACCCACCTTTTCCCCAAACACATCCAATCAAAATTTTTGAATAGTCATTTTGTTCAACGTAGTTAAAGGTTTTAGAAATTACATCTTTGAGGATGATAACCACCTCAAAGCCCTCAGGGCAAAGGTTGCGAGTTATGCCCTGGGGGCATGTAAGGTTTTTATAGATAGTGATATTGTAGAAACTTCAAAAAGAGCTCATTCGATTGGAAATTAGAAGGGCTTGTGCCCTTTTTAATAGTCGAAAGTGATTGGAGGATAACTAATACCCTTCTTACACCCACCATTTCCCCAAACACATCCAATCAAAATTTTGAGACATCTATTTGTTCGACGTAGTTAAAAAGTCAGGAAATTATGTTTTTGAGGATGACACTCCCCCAACAGCCCTCAGGGCAAGGGTTGTAAGTTATGCCCTCAGTAAGGGTTGTAAGCGTTGTCGTAAAAACTTCAAAAAGGAATCATTCGATTGAAAATTGAAAGGGCTAGTGCCTTTTTTAATAGTTGAAAGTGATTGGAGAGCAACTAACGGCCCTCCCATGCCCACCCTTTCCCAAAACACATCCATTCAAAATTTTGAGATAGCCATTTTGTTTAACGTAGTTGAAAGTTCTGGACATTAGGTCTTTTAGGATGACAACCCCCTCACAGCCCTCACGGCAAGGGTTATAATTTATGTCCTGGGGGCATATAAGGTGTTTATTAAAAGCATAGTCGTAGAAACTCGAAAAGGGCTAATTCGATTGGAAATTGAAAGGGCTAGTGCCCTTTTTAATAGTCGAAAGTGATTGGAAGGTTTGACATTTTTATAGTAAAGATCGATGTGGGCGCAATGTATTATTATTTTTTTTTTTTTTTTGTTTAGACCAGGGCACTTGGTATCGAAGGAGTTGTCTTAGGAACTTCGAAAAGAGCTCTTTCGATTGAAAATAGAAAGGGCTAATGCCCTTTTAAATACTCGAAAGTAATTGAAGGGCAACTAGTCCCCCTCCCACGCCAACCCCCCCCATTTGCCCATTATGTTTAAAAACTAAATGTTGCCTTAATATTAAATAGAAATGCACTTTTTTAATGATAACTCCAAATAAGACATCTCAGCATTATCCAAAAAACGACTAAGGGTGTTATGTTCAAAATTTTGGGGCTGCTAGTCTTCTGTTCTTAAAACTTAACCAAATCAAAATAGCGTAAGTGTATCCAAGCTATCAAAGAAAGTAAACAGATTTTTTTGCGAATGGTATCAAGTTTTCTATTTCAGGTCAACTAGAGGAGGTACAAAACAAAATTAAACACTACTAATTGTGTCCAGATTTTTAAAAGGGTGTATGTTGTTAAAAAATGCTAAAAATTTTTCTCCAGCATACAAATAGCAGGCCAGACTATAAAGTCTTAAAAAAAGGAAAGGATTTAAAGAATTATTTTCTTTTTCCCTAAAAAGACTATGTCAATATAAAACGAACAGAAATTAATTAAAAAAAACTTTTTTCACAAAATAAGTTTTTCAAAGAATATTAAAGAACTTCATTAAACCAAAATTGAGTAAAAATAAAATAAAATAATCCACCAAGTGTCAAACTATCACAATTCAGCATTGATAAATAAACGAAACCCGAAACGGACAGAAATTGCCATAAATAACAGAGTCAAACTCAAAACGAGCAGAAATTAACATAAGTTGGGCTCAAAACCTCTATGCCTTCCCAAGGCCAGAACGTAATTTGCACTTTTCCGAAAAAAATACAAGTGAATGTGTATTATCGGTTTAATATACATATACTGATATTTAGTAATCAGAATATTAATATTATTTGATTTATTAAAGTTATAAAAGTAAAAACATTCATATTTTTTCAGTAAAGTCCAAATTATGTTCTGGCCTTGGGAAGGCATAGGGGTTTTAAGCCCTACTCATGTTAATTTCTGCTTGTTTTGAGTTTGACTCGGTTATTTATTGTAATTTCTGTTCTCTTTGGGTTTCATTTATTTATCGATGCTTATTTGTGGTAAAGTCACGCTCGGTAGATATATTTTATTTTATTTTTGCTCATTGTTGGTTTAATGGAGTTCTTTACTTTTCTTTGAAAAACTTATTTTGTGGAAAAAGATTTTTTAAATAATAGTTAGAAAACATGGCATGATCACCCCATGCTATCATTAAAAAAAAAAAAAAATTGGAGGGGTAGCGAGAAAAAAAGAACTCATCTTTTACTTTTCAGTGCAAGTGAAGATAACACTATCTTTTTAAAGTTTATTTTTCATATATTATTTAGAGTTTGTTATAATACACAAAAGACGCACAATTTTATTAGCTTTGCTTACAAATAGCAAAAGCAGATATATTAGGGAATATCTATTTGATGAGTTGTAGTAAAATCTCCATTAACTAAAACATTTCTTATTGTGTAGTAATTAGAGGGTCTCGTAGAAGTCCTTTACGTTTATATTTGCCTTATCATTCCATACCCAGCTTCAAATCAGCTGCATCAAATCAGTGCATCAAATCAGCTGCATCAAATCAGCTCCTGATTTGATGCACAACGGGCCAAGTCTTATATCTGTTCAAGAACGAGCCCACGGCAAACATGAACTATGTCCTAAATTATTGGAATGATAGAATAAATCCTGACCTAATATGAAAGCAAACCAAGTCCTAGAAAATGGGCTAAGACAAAGTCCTGAAAAATTAGTTACATCAATATTATATTTCTCCTAGAGAAACATAATGGGAAATGGACATCTTCAGTAGTAGCCGGTGGCCTCTAAGACGTCAATTGTTCGGCATCCTGGTATTCCTGTGGAGGAATTCTTGGGGACTTAAAGGACATAGTAGAACCATTTTTTTTCAGAAGGATATAATCCATATATCATATTTAAAATTGATCCACCCCGATATCTTGTATTGCACATCAATATGTTTAGGGACCTCTCCTCAATCCGTCATTCGGGCGGTGTTTCCCAAAAATTTTATTAGAATAATAGCTAATATTAGCCCTTCCGAATCGTGTCGTCAGACTTAAATTGGGTATACTTCCAGTGTTTGGCCTCTGTGATGTTTTACCGATGTTTTCATGCATAATTACGAAGAAAGTAAGTCCACCCCTTTTCTAGATGTATTTAACAATGTTAATGATATTCATCCTCATGGTGCAAGGTCGATGAATAAAATTCATGTTAATAACTTGGTCATGACGAGGTCGGGGTTTTCCCTAGTTTATAGAAAGGTCAAATTACAGAATTCATTAGACATGGATTCAAAAATAGATTTGATGCACTTCATTTTAAAAGGCTGCTGAAAACTTGAATTGCTTTTGAGAATTTTTGAAAAATCAAAGTGAGATTCTGAGGATTGAGTTAATTGGTTGTAAAATTGGTAGAACATAGATAATCTCGAAGACCACACTGCCTTTCCATGACGATAAATAAAAGTTTAAATAGGGGTAAAATCCTTTTAATAGATAGTAATAAATTTAACAAAAATACTACATATTTCGGTCACATTACAAGCGACCGTCATCAGTAGTTATACATCACTATCTGTTAAAAGGATTTTATCCCTATTTGAACTTTTATTTATTGGTAGAAAAGTAGCCCAATTATGACTTTTGTTGATCTATTATCGTCTAGTACGTTTAAGGAACAGAGTTGAGCGTCGAATATTTTCTTAGTAGCAGCAGGGTAGGCAGGGTAGACCCTACTGAAGTAAAAGTAAAAGGAAAACTTTTTTGCCCGTCCTCCATATTATGCCCTGGCATTGTGTCTTTTTTAGTGACCATTTATTTTCATATATAAATTAGATAGATAGATGCATCGATAAAAGAAAAGCAAAGAAAAAATTGGCTCGAATAGACATATTTGCCAGATTGATCTAGTTTAAGACTACAAAAAGGATAAAAACCACTAGAAAAAGTCGAGTAATGCATTTTTTAATCTTTCTCTAGATAATTGCCAAGTGTCCATACCTCCCAGCCATTCACTAATCTAAAAACAGTTTTCTTTTTTACGGAAGAAGTCCGACGCGCCTTTTCGCTAGTCTTTTATATAAGCTGCTCAAAATTGTTGTTATTCATCATTAGCCAAAAGTTGGCTCTTTTGGCTGCCCAAAAATGTTTTCTTTCATCAATTGCCAAAATTTGATCTGGAGATTTGCAATTAGCGAGAACAAAACCAACTTTGGTTTATATTTAAAAGCATTTTCGAATTTTTACCAGATTTTCAGAACTTGTTGAACCAGATTTTCATGAATCCTAGTATTCATGAAATCTGAAAATTTGATAACAGCTACGACAACATTCTCAATAGAGAAAGTTAAAAATTAACAGTAAAAGGAATTACATGTCTTCGCTGTTACGGCTAAAGATAATATCTGACATTTCCAAACTTCTAAAATAATTGTCGAAAACCGTTTCTGGGCTGCATTAAAAGACAGAACCCGCAGGGCAATGTATGCTCAATGAAATTTTGATCCTCCTGATCTACCCTTTGAGAACATCTTAGCGAACGGTTATTGGCAATTACCTTAAATGGGGTTAAAATATCAGATGTCACCTTTAGTCGTAACAGCGACAATATGCAAAGTCGATAAATTTTTTGTACTATTTCCCTCGATCTCTAATTTCCTTTAAGTATACAATAACGGCGATGATATAAGAGAATGATGGTAAAAATCATATTAGTCTGGGAGAAGTTTAGAAGCAAAATGCACTGTACGACTTAAATGTTTCGGAATTTTTTTTTTCTTTTTTTGTTATTGGATTTGGTTATTTGGCTATGACCTGTTCAATGAAGAAACAAATATGCTGCAAGAGTCTTATAACTATTTTATTAATGTTCAATTTATGGATGTCTTATTGTAATTTAAACTTAAAATGTTTGAAATATTATGAAACGTTTAATTATTACTAAGATGCTTTAAACGTAGATAAATTGCTAACAGTAATTTATTAATGTTTTATTAATGTTATTCAGTTTATTAATGTCTTATTGCAATTTGAACCTAAAGGGCTTTATAATTTCTTGAGATATGGTCAAAGAAAAAGTTTGGGAGGGGATAGGAGTGCCAGTAGTCTAGTCTCAGGCAACTTAACGCTACAGATATTATAGTGGTAACATTTATATTTGTTTCTAGTCATATTAGTCTCCTATAGGCTTTGATTTTAACTTAAACGAACATGACTTCTACAGTAAGAAAAAAACAAAATATTCACCTCCATGTGAAATATACAAGCAACTCGTACTGAGCACCTGATGCCATCCAGACAAAGAGTCGCTATTTCTGGGTCATCACAATCTTGCAACCCAACACTGAACGCAGCTAAAAATGGGGTCCATGCCAGCTGCAAAAGAAAAATAACTGTATTCCTTTTCTATAGAGTATTGTATTTTTAAAACATATTTTAAGTTATTTCTAAGCTTACAGATTCATTGAGAAAATATAAGAAAAGCAATCTTAAGGAGGCCCTAGACGGTCAATCTTTTTGATCAAAAACTTCAATCAATCGATTGGTTCAAGCAGAATTGACCGGCTTGTGCTAGTGCATATCTTTGTCAATGACCATTTCTTTGTATCTATTCTTTCTCCATGTCATGCCGTGCCATTTGGAGGGGATGTGCTTATATTAAATGAATAAAAAATAAAAAAAAATATAAAAAAATCAAAATGAACCAGTACAATGAACAAAATCCTGAGTTGTTTTAAAAAGCATTTAGTGCATTTAGTAAAAACATATGAGACGGTCAATCATTTTGATCAGAAGCTTCCGTCAATCGATTGACTCAAGCAGAATTGACCGTCTAGGAACCTGTTTTACGCTTGAGTCAAGCGTTGACGGTGATTGATAGAAAGTTTGAATAACTCAATCATTTTGATCAAAAGCAGTGCGTTGATTAGCTTTGGTCAAGATTGAAGGGTTGATTGAAGGGTGATTAAAGCACACGTCAATAGATTGACGAAAACTTTTGATCAAAATGACTGACCATCTAGGGCCTCCTTAAAATATTAGTCACTAGCGATATCAAACATAATATAAAAGTTTAGAAGATCCACGTCCCGGACTACTTCAAACCAGTCGGATTGAAGCGTGTTTTCAATACCAAAACAAGCCGAAAGCCCCGAAACTTCTTAAAGTCGCAAAAAATTTCCGTTCAAAATTCATTAAATCGAACAACTTGTTTTAAAGTAGCCGAATCAAGAACCTCATTACCTAAACAAGGTCAAAATAACAAAAGAAAAAACTATAGCAAACACACGAAATTGTTGAATTTACTTTATAATGTCAAGACAAAGTAGAGTGTCAAAATACAGACAGAGCCAACTACAAAATAAAATCACCGAGAAATGTATCAAATAGTAAAAAATAAAACGGAAATTCTAATATTCAAAGCAATAAACTGATGAAGTTTAGAGAAACTAAGACACGAGGTAGGATTCCAACTTATGACATCCATCTGCAATGGTATTTATAAACAGGGAAAGAAAGAACGGACAGATACGTTCCATAGTTGTAGAACATTTTATAAAAATAAGCTATGACCTATAGCTTATAAGAAGTTACTGAACATAGATACAGACCACAGTTTAGCTACAGATAACGGTGGTTAGTCTCTCGAGATAGCTTCCTCGAAACTTCGTTAGTTTTATTTTTTAACTTTAGGTTTTTGTCTAATTTTATACCGTTAGGTACATTTTTTATGTTATTTGGTATTTGACTATATCATTTTAAATAAAGAAAGAAATATGCACTCACAGTAACTTATTGCTGTTATATAGAATCGGATATTTAATAAGTCAAAAAGTGGTAGGCCAGAAGTTTGTTTTGAAGAACCTTCGGAAGTAATGAATATACAGTAATAGATTTATAAAGTATTCAACAAGTGCGTTTAAATTATCCCTCAATTGTCTTACGGTGCTTAGGAGGATTAGGTACAAACAACCAGAAATGACAAAACAACATATCACTTCTTAGTTATCTTATGAAATCAGGACTTCACAGGTTCGAACCTTCATCGGTTCGTTTTCCTGTCAACAAAGATGAAGTTTATAAAGACAGGTAGCATTACAAAATCTTCTTTCTTTTTTCTAACTCCTAAACACAAGTATTTTCCCTAATTTACATTTCTGCCAAAACCCTCATGATCATGGAAGGAAACCTTAAAGAATGGCAAAGGATTGCAGCATTAAATAAAAAGACAAATAAAAAAAAAATAAAGAATAATATACAAAAAACATACATTACTGGTCCAACTAACTACCCAGATTAAATTACACATTACAGAGCGCAAACGGGAATAATTTTAAGTTTTTTAGATGAATAATTCTAGCATATTTGGCTGAGATCAGTTTTTTAACATTCCCTTTTTAATGTTTTAAATATTTCCTATTTTTCACAGTGTAATTTTCTACAGCTATTTCTCGCTTTACCTCACTCTTATTTTTACAATATTCCAATATTCAATGATTCTAAATTTTGTTTTGTTTTAATTTTGAGTAATTTTGTGAATCCATAACTTTATAATTTATGGAAGTCAAATCTAAGTGAAGTATTACCTCATACTTTTCAGTTATATATTTCAAAATTAAACATAACAGAAAGTTTAAAATAGTCAATAGAAGTAGGAACTGACCTTGAACATTGGTCGAACGTGTTCAAGATGCTTAGCAGTAGTAAATGGAGCCTGAACGTGACTGACTGACTCCATCAATTGTCGAGCTGTAGAAGACAATACCTCCATTTCAACATTCCAAAGAAGTCGCCTCTGTTTCTCACTAGTCGTTCCTGTTCCCATACCTTCAACGTTAAAAAGACATAAATTAGAAGTTTTGTTCGCTTTTAGCCTAAACAGTACAAACAAAATTAATTAACCGAGTTCTTACCAAGTTCCACCGAGTAGTTAATTTAATTAACCAATTTAATTAGTTACTTAGCTAATTAATTAATCAATTATAATTAATATTTTACAAAATGTTCAACAAAGCCGTTTAGGTTATTCCTAGACTGTCTTACTTTTCTTATGAGAATTTAAACTAGCCAATTTAATTAGCTGCTTAGCCAATTAATTAAGCAATTATAATCCATATTTAAAAAATATTTAACAAAGCTGTTTAAATTATTCCTAATTATCGTACTCCTCTTATGAGAATTAAGTACCACGCTTCCATATTTTACACTGACTTTTAGCCAAAAATAAGAGCAAAACTGACAAAAGTAAAAAGTGACAAAACTCGTAAAAATGAACAAAACTAACGTTTAAAAGCAAAAAAAAAAAAACATATAAAAATACCTGATAGCCAAAGTTTAAACTGCCAAATCATACATAGTAGGTACACCATTGGAGCCTAGGAAGTAATCATCATATTTTTTTGTATTTATCAAGATAAAATCGTAGTTTAAATTTTGGTTCATCAATCTCTTGTTTATCCACTATACCGAATCACAAGAAACTAGCATCAAACTCTAATCACTTAATATACTTTAAAGTAGAATTTTTATAACATTTATAAATGATATCCCCCTTTATGATCATTAGGATGACATTGCCCAAAAATTTATCAAAGGTTAGAGTACGAGCCTACATTCTGTCAGTGGCCATACAAACAGTGATTTTGATTAGTGAAATATACGCACACAGGTACTAATTGTTATTTTTTAGACCTTCTTTTAACCTAGTGGAGCCAGGACAATTTTTGAAGCCAATTAAACACACATTAATGTTGTTTTTTTTTTTGCATTAGTGATACTTGCCAAGCGGAAATTTCTGTTAGATTTTAGACGTTCCTTTTCTTTCTTTTTTTTGAGTGAATTTGATGTTTAATGTTTGAACGCGACAACTTCATCAAATAAAAATGTCAGAAAAGAGACACGGCGTTAAGTGTAAGGTCAATTCAGGCATTCTTTTGACATAGATTCAGATGCATCACTAATTAAAAGGCTTGTGCTAGTGCATATCTTTGTCAAGGACCATTTCTTTGTAGCTATCCTTTCCCCATATCATACCGTGCCATTTGGAGGGGATGTGCTTATATTAATAAATAAAACATAAAATAAATTTAAAAAAACAACAGTCAAAATGAACCAGTACAATTAACAAAATCCTGGGTTATTTTTAAAAGCATTTAGTGCATTTAGTAAATGCAAATGAAAGGCGAAGAAGAATGAAAATCGCTAATAAATCTCACCTGATTTGGTTACTTTACTATTTGCTGACGCCCTCATCTTGATCTCATTTCCAGCAATTTGATCATAGATGGCAGACAAAAACTCCTCTGGTAGATCTTTTGAATCATTAATTCCTCTATTCATTTTAATATATTGAGCCTTTGTCATCTTTGTTTTGACCTACAAATACGAACTTAAGAGTCATAATTCATCCTGAAAAATAGTTTTGAGCATAGATCGCCCTTGATAAACCTTGCCAGGACGTAAGGCTAGATCAAGGGGGGGGGGGTGGCCTGGGTTTAAACCGATCCCCCATCCCAAAACTTTCCTCCAACTCGTGAAAAAGTAACGCAAATGTATATAAAGAAATTTTGATATGTTTTGTAAAGTTTTAATCCTCCCACCACCGAACAAAATCCCTTCCAAAACAAAGATACCAGATACGGCCTTGCCTGGACGTCTAAAGAAGCTTTGTGAACAGACAGCCAAAGCCAGTTCAGCTTATTGGGATTAGAAACGACAAAACTATAATACTAATAGAACGTAGATTATTCCTGGAGATTATTTAATAATTCTGTTCTTGAATTTCGTTCAATAAAAAAAATCGCACGACCAGGACGATGAACTTCTTTTGTTGCATGTTCGGAAGAGAATTTTGAATCATATCAATTACAGGTTGAAGCGGTAGGAAAAATGCATTTCAAGATTGATAGAAAATAATCAGGCTAGAAAGATTTTTTTCGGAACCTTCTAACTTAGAAAGGGTCGAACCTTTGCTAATATATTTCTTTTTAAATCATACACATGCATTGTTCCCATTGAAAATAAGTTTTTGAACGCACAGTTGCCAATTGCCAAAGGCACCTTACAAACACTTATCAACAAAATTATCCGCTAATGATTCCGTCAACTTATTCTAACACAAAATCATCAACCAAATAACAATTCAAAGCATTTGGTCTCATGCCTTTACTTTGAAAAGCGAGCCAGTGATTTGAATTAATCTTTTTGAGTTGAACTAAATTTAAAAGCAAAAAAAAGTTACAACAAAACTAATAAAACATGTCCTAGACTCTAGATCCGTGATTCCCAACGTGGGGCGCATGCCCCACCCTTGGGGTTTGGCAATATTTTGGTGGGTCATAGACAAGACGTGCATCTTTTGGCTGAATATACTTTAGAGCCTTAGTTTTGAAAACAAAAAATTCATGTGAATGACGTCACATTCATAGCATTCAAAGGGCAAAAAAGATAGATGACAGTGTTGCAATAAGATAATGCATTGTATAAAAGGTGTTTTATACAGACAATATTTTTCATTCGCATAGAAAAGTCCTAGAAAACGACCCGAAAAAACAACAACAAAAAACAAGTTAATGGCCTTTTAAGCTTCCTCCAGGTGAATACATGCAAAGGTTTGAAATAACGAAATTTAATTATCAGGAAGGGAACTTCAGGATTTTAGAGGTTCCTAGATGGGGTATGGCCCAAAATCCGTTAAGAACCACTGCTCTAGATGCTTACGCTTGTCCGAGAAGCCCATGACCATGCAGCAATAAATCATTCAGGTTTTACATAGCACATTCAAGCATCAAATACACTCATAATATTGACAATAATAACATCAATAATTCTAGCATTGAAAATAATGACAGTAAAGAAAAAAGTAAATATAATAAGGCCAAAAAAAGAGGAACGAATGAAAAAAAGAAGAGTAGAAGAAACAACAAATAAATAACTCCGCCCCGTTCATGTCAATCGCCATAACTTAGTGACAAACATGGATAAGTTTATGCAGGGAAAGTACTGCCTAGCTTACCTACTCTGGCGCCAAGTCCTTGGTAGACAAAGTCTTTTTGATGCGCTTACAGATCAATGATACCCTAAGATATTTGAAACTCTTACATGTTTGATTGTGTTCGTGAGTCATACTTGGTGCACACACTGGGATATTTCGGCGATTTCTAAAATAATCTAAATGTACCTGATTTCCTCTCAGAAGAGCATTGAACCTAATCCCCCTAGATGTGTTTTGTTTATTATTTTCACTTTTACGAAAAAAATTGTCAAACTTCTTAGAGTGGTTTTACAACTGTTTACTGATCTTGAAAGCTAAGAGGTAAAATTAAGGGGTTAAATCTTATTCGCTTAAATTCTGCTTAAAGACAGAAGACGGGGCGGGTTCTGAACCGAACCCGCCATCCCTTTTATTAAAAAAAATTAAATGTAGAAATATTATTTTTACGATATTTCTTACGGATTACATTAATAATAGCCCACTTAAGGTGTTTTTGTTAACCCTAGAGCCTGGATAATCTTAAGCATCGATCTTGACTTCATGAGTTACAAAGAATCAACAACGTGGATGATTCGTGTAATATGTTTGTAACGTATACCAACGAAAATGCCAAGTGCAAGTCTGCCTTAACTCAGCAATATTATAAATGCGTACTTTTGAGTTGTAAAAAAAAAAAACTTTCTAGAATAGAGGAAAATCCTATGCATCTAAGAGTTATATAGAAATTTATATCGAATTTAATCCAAAGATGAATTAATTTAAAAATGAAGAATTTCTACTTCAAAAAACAAAAAATAATTATGTTAATATTAAAAACATAAACGTAACTGCACGCAACAAACGAGTTTTACATGCCAAACTTCTTTTAAAGTATCAAGACCTTTTGATCAGCTTCTGTGTTATAACGAAAGTACCATTCCATCTGAAAGCGACCGGAGGTTACTAGATCTCTGCAGATTGGCCAGAACGCCTTCACCATCCTCGCAGCTTTCCTCTCAGAATTCATATTCCAGCGTCAGCTACGATCGATTAACGATCTTATGACACAGTTATTTCCATCAACAGATTTAAAATGGGAATAACGAGAATTTTAAAGGATATAGGATTCCCTATTCTATTGCAAAGGTATCCATAGAAAGTAAATTCGTCTCTTCACATCAAGGTACAACAAACCCAGCTAACTCTCCACAAGCAAAAAAGACCCGTTTTCAGTGACAAAAAAAAATGAGAGTAAGGATTGACGCTATAAGGGCCAATAGTTTTCTCAGCTTATAGACGTACCACTATTTCTATGAGCTTCTATACCATTACAGCCGAAAGGGGGCCGGGGTCACTAAATACGTCACGGGTTTCCGCTGAAAATCGATATTTCAGCGTTAGCTAAGATCGACTCATGACCTTCTGATAAAGTTATTTCTATCAACAGAGTTAATAACGAGAATAAATCTTACCTGTGGACTATGAAGATCCGTAGTAAGCATAATTATTGAATAAGCCAGAACATAAGCAGTATCAGCACTTGCGAAAATGCCAGACTGATTGCACTGACAGTATCTAGATGCAAATTTTTCCATAAGTCTATCGATCTTCTGAGCTTCTCCTGGCAGACGAAAGCCTTCCAAAAAACACCTCAAGGCAGATACAATATCTTTCCCATTAAAATCCATCAGATCCACATAGGCGTGCATTATCTGAAAAATTAATATTAACAACAAAATTAATTACAAATGGAGGTATTTCTTCTCCAGCTTTAAGCGCATAATAACTAAAGTTTATGCATGAAAAAACATGTTTTGAAAGAATAACTTCTGATCAGTTTATTCATTTCTTTTTCGATTTTTTGGGAGGGGAACCATTTTGGTAGAAGTTGATATCATAGAAACATAAGTCTCGTGTTATTTTAAACATATTTTTTATTTTATTCTTTATGACTCTATTTTTGACTCTTTTGCTTCAATTACTATGAGTTACAGTTCGTTCTTTAATGTAATGCAAAAATAAATATGGTGTCTGAGCAATAATTTTAATTTTTTAATTAAAACTAGAAAAATGCCTGAAAATTTAAAAATCAGTTTTATTTTTTGGTAGTTTTTATAATAAGGAACATATATACATTAAAACACGATTCATCACACTACGAAGTTACCCAAGTCAAGAACACCTGTGCATCCGCCTTTTTTCAGACGCTTAACATCACCTTATTTAGAGCTTCATCTCGACTACCTTCCATCAAGTTCCAATCTTCTACCCATCCAAGGACAGGACGTATTGCTTTTTTGGCCTCAGGATTGCCCGTGTTCAAGGCCGTCCCCAGAGGGGGGGGGGTTGACCCCCCTCCCCGGAATGTTTGTCTGACTAGTAAAAACGTAACAAAAAGGGATATAAACAAATTTTGTATGCGTTTTTTGAGTTTTTTTTTGTGTTTTAAGTTTTAAAATACCTTAATTGGAGAGGGGGGAGAGGTTGAATCTAAATCCTCCCCCTTAAATTAAAAAAAAAAATAGTAGAAAAATAAGCACTTTATCGTTCACTATAGCTGAAATGGGCCTAAAATGACATCAGTAGAACATCACAACATCAATATTTTTTAAACTAACCCTCCTTATTTTTGTAGATTATCAAAGCTGATTGATATTCCGCCCAATTTACTTCCCCCTCTCCCCCCGCCCCCAATCATAAATCCAAGTTACAGCCCCAAAACCAGGTCACTTTTAATATCATTGTCTTATAGTTCTGTCAAATAAATAAGCAAACAAATCGTAGTGTTTAATAAAACACTTTTTAGAAGACAATGGCAGAATATTTGCAAAAGTCAATGAATTGAATGGCGATTAAGTTAATGAAATAACTAGCCCGGTCAGATGACAGCACCACCGTATTACGAACAGGGCTTAAAAAAACCTTATTAGTATGACTACACATTCAATTAATGCGACAGTCATGTGGGAGCATTGGAACATAATATAAGCCCGAGGTAAATAAAACAAAACAATAGTATGAAATCCGGATACAATAAAACTGGCAACAGTTAAATAGCTAAAGAACAGTGCGACGAAGACTTATCTTTTATGTTCAGCTAAGTACCTTGTATTTACTCTTCTTGTAATCTGAATGTAAGTAAGAATAGAAGAAAGAGAATGGAAATTTGGAAGAGCTGGATCTTCAGCGACTGAACACGAGAAATTAAAGACAACTTGCACCACTTACAGTATAGCGTCTGCTGACTTCAATAAAAAAGTAGACAACTTCGAAGAAGAACAAATATTTGGTATAATTGATCTCTAATCCAATGAAATTAAAGCTGAAATTTCTTTTCTTTTTTTGGAAAGGCAGTTGGTTTTCGTCAATGAATATTATCCTCATAGCACGATAACATCTATAGGATCATTCTAAACTCAGTGATACCTGGTAAGGTGAATTTTTAACAGCCAGGCAAATAAAATTCCAGTTTGGGTGCTTAATCATCAAAATCCTGACATACTTGAGTGTGAATTATTAGCCGAATTTCAGCTGATTGTCACTCTGTCTATTAGCTTACCATTCAGCTAATACAGTTCATTCCGAATATTAAAAAGGAAGAGGCAACGTAAACTCTCGCTCAAGCACGGTTCCACCAAATTGAAGATACAATGTCCAAAAATTATTCTTATCCATGATGGTGGTTGGAAAACAGACCCTTCCACAAGCAGTGCTACTTTCCTTCCGAATAGATCATAGCAGCTGAGAGAAATCCCTCATCTATGTGCATCCTTTCTGGCAAGATTGCAGCAATTACTGTTGTCCAGGAAACAACTCAACGTGATTCACGTTACCCGTGAAAGATCATTATATAATCCGATTCCCCTTCTGCGTTGCAGCAACTAAAACCGCATAGAACTGAAATAGAAGACTATGACCATTATATGATACATGGCCTATTAAATTTTTATTTTGAGAACGAAGAAAACAGGGTTTGTCTTTCTTTATATCAACTACAAATACATCCTTTAAGGAACATACTCTGACTGAAAGTGAAAAGTAAATCAGGCACCTCACAATGCAGGTCACTTTCTCCCTTTAAGATAAGGAAAGAAACCGAATAAGAAGGGGCGTAATCGGCCTTCACCTCCATGCCTTTATCTGCGAAGTAAATAGAATGTTTGGGATTCCCCCAAAATCTTCTGTTGATTGTGCCAAAATTAAGGTAAGACCCTAGACAATATTTTAGTAAAATGCAATGCTCAGAAGACGCAGTCCAGCAGCAGCCGTCCAACACTACTACTAGCGCATAAAGATTCAAATCTACCTGTGGAAACACGAGAGGTCATACGTCCGAAATTGAGCCAGTAAACCCGAACAGAAAGAATTATTTGGCTCTTCAAAACTTCTAGGGTCTTGCTGTCTGTTATAGACACTATAAGTAGCTCCTCTCGATCGGACTTTGCTTTAAGATCGGACTTACCGAATAAGTTACCTCTCGATCTTACCTCTCGATCGGACATGGTGGCTCTGAGGTTAGAAATAAATTATTGAAGATTATGAATATGATTTTTGAAAAAGGGGAAGGACCTAACGATTTTAGGAAAACCTTAATTAAGCCACTTTATAAGAAAGGTGATAAAAGTGAGTGTGGTAATTATCGAGGCATTAGTCTGGTCTCTGTAGTTAGCAAATTACTTAGTAATATGATACTTTTTAGACTGAGAGATGCTGTAGACAAAGTTTTAAGAGAAGAGCAGTGCGGTTTTAGAAAAGGTAGAGGATATGATTTTTGAAAAAGGGGAAGGACCTAACGATTTTAGTAAAACCTTAATTAAGCCACTTTATAAGAAAGGTGATAAGAATGAGTATGGTAATTATCGAGGCATTAGTCTAGTCTCTATAGGTAGCAATTTACATAGTAATATGATACTTTTTAAACTGAGAGATGTTGTAGACAAACTTTTAAGAGAGGAACAGTGTGGTTTTAGAAAGGGTAGAGGACGTGTCGATCCAATTTTCACTCTTAGGTTAATAATTGAGAAGTGCCTAAGTTTTCAAACACCTTTGGTCCTCAGTTTTATAGATTATGGGCAAGCGTTCGATTCTGTTGATAGAGGAGCTTTAGTAAAGGTTTTATCCTTGTATGGTATACCAGACAAATACATTAAAGTGATTAGTGCTATGTACGAGAATAACACTGCTGTGGTTAAGGTACGAAATGAGGTTAGCAGCTGGTTTAATATTAAATCAGGAGTTAAGCAGGGCTGTGTTCTATCCCCCTTTATATGGATTATTTTGATGGACTTTGTTTTAAGGAGTACAGGAAAGGCAATGGAAGATCACGGAATCAAATGGGAAGGAAAAAATTTCCTGGACTTGCATTATTCTGATGATTTAAGTATCCTAAATGAAAGTGTGAGCAAAATGAATGAAGTTTTAGAGGTTTTGCGAGTTCAGGGTGCTAGAATTTGTTTGGAAATTAATGTTAGGAAGACTAAATCACTATGGCTAGGAATAAGTGAAGATGAAAAGGTGACGTTGGGTAATGAAAAGATTGATCAGGTGAGCACCTTCACTTACCTTGGTAGTATTATTAGTAAAGATGGTGGGAGCAGTGAAGATGTTAAAAATAGAATAGCCAAGGCTCAGGTTGTTTTTTCACAGTTAAAAAAAAGTCTGGAAGAATAAGAAGATAAGTCTGCAAACCAAGATTAGAATCTTAGAAGCTACAGTGATGACAGTGGTCAAATATGGCTGTGAATCATGTACGCTCAGAAAATCGGATTAAGATTTGCTAGATGTTTTCCAGATAAATTGATTAATTATTGTTCTGTGTACCCGGCTGACTGACCGTATTTCAAACAATTGGATATACGAAAAATGTGGTTCAATACCGGTTTCTAGGTCTATAATGAAAGAAAGGTTGAGGTGGTTAGGGCACGTTTTGCGGATGAAGGATGACAGATTGCCAAAGATTGTTCTTTTCGGCCAACCATCTAGGGCTAATCGAAAAGCAGGTCTCCTTTGTTTGGGGTGGGAGAACGTCATAAAGAAAGATTTAAAGGAGACAGGACCTTCGTGGGAGAGTATAAAAAGGGAGGTTTTGAATAGATTAAAGTGGCGGAAAATCTTGCATGGCTGTGTTGGCCTCAGGCGGCTTGGTGCTGCGATGAGTTGTTAGTAGTAGTAGTAGTTAACATCACTGTAGTAAATATCATAGCTAAAACCAAGTTTCAGTGACAGTGACAAATAAAGTAGGATATAGTCCAAACTTAGTGTTGCTTCTTCAATTCAAACGAAGACAAGAACAAGATTTGTCATAGAAGATGAGCATCCCAATAGAGAGCATGAAAGTGTTGTGGAAAACAAAGTCCGGACATTTTGTGTAAGCGGAAAAATACCTAAACGGGATAGTGCCCGAAGGCCTCTAACCAAGGAAGAAGAAAAACCTAGTTTTGTGGTCTCATAACAGCGTAATCTTGGGTGATCCGCTTTTCTCTTACTCCCTTGAAGACAAGCGTAAATAATCGCTTCTCGGATTACATTTTCTTTAATACTTAATCAGACTCATGCACAGGCCAAGGAAAAGGAACAAGAAAAAAATGTACATACTTATTGACACTATAGCCTATAGCATTCACTATAGTGGTACATTTTCATCTCCAGAGCTTTCAACAGATAATAAACGCTTATTATACCTTATTAACTATTATAGTTTATTAGCTTATAAACCCCTAACAAGTACTTTAACAATTATTCCGGACTAAATATAGTATTGACCAAAACTCGACACCATAACATAAATATCAATAATCAGCCGCACCGTATCGATGGATGTCAAGTCTTGAAAGATGTTGATACTTTCGATGTACACACATTACCCTTTTTTAAATCTAGACATGGTCCCAGCCTTCCCATGGAAGCCACTGGTTCTTTCTGAATTTCAAAATCATTCTTGATAAATCATGAAAAATATAAATAAAAGAACTACAAAGAATTGACTCAAAGTTGATTTCGACTCGTTTCTACTATCGGCCAAAATTCCATCGCCTTAGTCTTAACAAGAATAAAACTAATTGTCACCATTGTACGAAGTCGTTATAATCGTGTCTGGAATACGGTCGCGGCCGACAAATAAATCTTGATATATAATTTAGCGGCAATTCAGGATTATCAAACAAAAACTAATAATGAGAAAATCCTGTAGATACTTTTGAGACTAAATTATTCGGGTTTGTGGAATTACCTTTATTCTTGTATAATATGTTCACGGATATTCACTGTAAAAATTCAAAGAAGAAGGTAATTACAATTTCCGTAAATGTTCTTCGACGAATCTCGACACTGCCTTTGCATTTTATTCATATTTGGTAAATCACATTTAGTTCAATAATGAATAATACATAGAGAATATTATATTCAAATAATATAAAATTATGCTTTTACATTCAAAGGTTACTTTTCAAGTCATGCCCAGATCGTATTATACTTTGCCGCCAGCTCGTTTTATCAATGTCACCCATCCGAACCTTTTTGGATTGGGGTATTTACCAACACCCCATTACAACCTATTTTAGTCATAATATGAAGTGGCCATATATGTACATGAAATATGCACATATATGTGCATGTGCTTCTTGGACCATATATGGTCCAAGAAGGGATCATTTACCCTGTTTATCAAAAATATTTCCAAAGATTAGGATCGTTGTCGATCCTGAATTGGACAGGTCCAAGCCACCTAACCCACTCTTACATAATGAAACATAATCCGAGCTTTATTAAAATACATCCCTCGTAGCTTTCTAGCTTCATCACTTGTTTTTTTGTTGTTTTTTTCCCATAATTATCCTCAAATATTCGTAAAAATTATGCCTAAGCGCACAATGTATTTCACTCCCTTTTTTTATAATATTATGCGAGTTTAATCTGGCGACACCCAGCTATTTCCCTCGTAGTGGGACCATTTAGTAAAACTAATAAAAGGACAAAGACTTCATCCCACAAACTGAGTGACAGCTTTATTTCCATTAATTACATTTTCACCATAAGAATTCTTACCTCAACATTTGACTTATCAGGATCGCCAAGAAAATCTCCGACTACTGCCTTATCTGGCCGTTCGTCATTGAGAAGAAAAGACGCTATATCTTCGGCTCGGTCGCCAAGTAGACCATTTTCTTGTAAGTACGCTATACCTTTTTTAGGTTTTCTGTTAAACATATCAATACCCTGAAAAAAAGAATAGAGAATTTATTTATCTTCAGTTATGTTTATTGTGAATTTCTTAGCAACATCAGTTAGCAAAATTTTAACTGTTTAGGAAAAAAAAATCTCGATTATGAGGCTTACTTGCTTTCACTTAGTTTTAGTACATTTTCAATCCAAGAAAACCGTAAGTGATAAAAATATGCCCAATTACTCAATTTACAGTAAATAATTTTTGATTTTCAAGAATTTATTTTTTCAAAAAGTAAAATTTATACAGACAACTCAAATGAACAAATTACCAGGGTTTTCCGTGGTACATAGGGAGCTTTTTTGTAACATAAGCCCTCTAGGGGTGAGGAAAGGGCTTTATTTGCATAACTAACCCCCTGCTCTAGCCATGGGCGCACCTCTGGAGGTATTGCATTGAGGCATAAAGAATATTCTTCTTTTTTTTTACTGAAAATAATAGAAATACAATATCACCGCCGACGAGTAGAAAAACATCCAGAGATATTCTCTACAAATGCTTAGCATAAAAGAGTAGAAAACACTATCAAACATAGACAAATAAAGTTTAGGGGACAATAAAATATCATTGGCAGCGTAGTAGCGCTGCCTAAGTAAAGAACGATGTTGGCACAATGTATTATTCTTTTTCTTTTTTCTTTTTTTTAGTTTGTTGGTTAGTTTTTTTTAAACCAGGGCACTTCGTATAGAAAGAGCTGCCGTAGAAACTTCAAAAAGGGCTCATTCGATTGGAAATTGACAGGGCTAGTGCCCTTTTTAATAGTCAAAAGCGATTGGAGGGCAACCAGCCCCTCCCCACGCCCATCATTTCCCCTAACATAGCCAATTAGAATTTTGAGTAGCCATTTTGTTCAGCGTAGTTGAAAGTTCCGGAAACTAAGTTTTTTATGATATCATCCCCCCCCCCCCACAGCCCTCAGGGAATGGGTTGTAAGTTACGCAAAGGGGGCATATATGGTTTTTATAGAAAGGGTGGTGGTATAAACTTCGGAGGTGGCTCATTGGATTGGTAATGAAAAGTTCTAGTGCCCCTTTTAGGAATAACAGTGATCAGAGGGCAGCTACCCCCCCCCAACACACGTCGTATTGTCCCAAAATTCATCCAACTGAAATTTTAAAATAGTAATTTACTCAAAATAGTCCAAAGATCATACAACAAGGTCTTTGGGGGTGGAAACAGATCCCCAGAGCCTGGGCGCAATGGTTGTAAGTTATGCTCCAGGGGCATTTAAGGTTCTTATGCATGGGATGGTCGTATAAACACTTTAGAGGAGTCTCATTTGGTTGAAAACTGGAAGCTCTAGTTCCCTTTTAAGAGTCAAAAGTGATGGAGTGCAACCTCCCCCCCCCCGACTACCCCTTATTTCGCTAAACGCATCTGATTGACATTGTGAGGTAGCCATTTTGCTCAAAATAGACCAAAGAATATATAACAATGCCTCTAGGGTTGGCAAAACCCGCAAGAGCCCTGGGACAAGGTTTGTAAGTTATGCCCGGGGGCGTACAAGGTTTTTATGGAATGGCTGGTCATATAAACTTCAGCTGGGGTTCATTTGGTTTGATATCGGAAGTCATAGTGCACTTTTTAAGAGTCTAAAGCTATTTGAGAGTAACCAGCCCCTCCCTGTCAACGCCCATCATTTCCACAAACACATCCAATCAAAACTTTGAGATAACAGTTTTATTCAGCGGAGTTGAAGGGTATAGAAATTATGTCTCTGAGGACGACAATCACCCAATAGCCCTCAGGTCAAGGATTGTAAGTTACGCCCTGGGGGTATATATGATTTTTATAGAAAATGTGGTCGTATATACTTAGATGGGTCTCATTAGAAAGGTAATCAGAAGTATTAGTGCCCTTTTTAAGATTTAAAGAAATCAGAGGGCAGCTACACCCCCCCCCAAACACACACATACACGTAGTTTTTCACCTAAATTCAGACAATAGGAATTTTGAGATACCAATGTTAAAAGATCATATAATAAAGCTTTTGGGGTTGTTACCAACCACCAGAGCCTGGGGACAAGGGTTTTAAGTTATGCCGCGGGGGCATTTAAGGTTTTATGGAAGTGATGGTTGTATAAAATTTAGAGGTGGCTCATTTGCTTGAAAATTGAAAGTTGTAGTTCCTCTCTAAGGGTCAAAGGTGATGGAGGTAAACTAGACCCCCTCCCCTAACTACCCCTCTTTTCATTCCCTCTTCTTCCCATTTGATTGAAACTGTGAGATATCCATTTTAAAACAGAATAGTCAAAATAACTTATAACAATGCCTCCAGGGTTAACACAACCTCCCAGAGCCCTGGGACAAGGGCTGTAAGTTAGGTCCTGGGGGCATAACTAAATTTGTTTATGTTTTGGCTTTTATAATTTTAATAAATCAAAAATTAATAAGATTTTAAAGAATAAATATGAGCATATGTATATTGAACTATCAATTCACATTCATTTGTATTTTTTCAGTAAAGTGCAAATTATGTTTTGGCCTTGAGAGGGCATAGAGGTTGTGAGCCCTAATCATGCTAATTTCTGCTCGGTTTGAGTTTGACTCGGTTATTTATTGTAATTTCTGTTCGTTTTTTATTTTGTTTATTTATTCAGGTGTGGTAGTTTTACGCTTGGTAGATTATTTGATTCTATTTTTGCTCATTTTTGGTTTAACAGAGTTCTTTACTTTTCATTGAAGAACTTATTTTAGGGAAAAAGTTTTTTTTATAAGAAATGATATAAATCGTGCAATTCAAGTAAAGAAAAGAAATTTATCAAATATCAAGTTTTACAGTTTTGTCGTTCTTTGACCTTCAATCCCATACATAAGGATTTCAGAAGGCAATCTGACCACGTCCACTGTTTTTGCGTATTTTTGCGTTGTAGCTTCAGTGCCAAATATCGACCGTTAATTTAAAGTGATTAAGACATTTACTAAAGAATTCGATCAATTGAACAATGAGAAAAAATCTTACATTGTGGCTGGGATACAAAAGATAGGTCAAGTTTAGTAGTTCCTAACCTTTTTTGTAATTTATTCCTTTTTCAATTTAAATGAAGACAAGGCATTTATCTAATGAAACAGGAGGCGTCTGAAGCAAGCTGGAATCACTTTACTACCTCCGACGTAGCAAAAACCTAGATTTACTTCTTCATTTGATATAATTCTTAAGACAAGTTGAATTTTCGAAGCAGTTTCCAGTTAAGCAGATGCAAGTTTAGGACTAATAATTCCATATTTGTTCAATGAACAGAGCCTTTTTGAATTTTCATTGAAAATAATTTAAAAAGCGACGAACTTGCTCCCCACGCCTACACATCGAAAAATACATTGTGTCCCCCTTATATTCGCTTGATTTAACTCCATGTCGAGGAATGAGGGGGAGAGAGGGAGCATTTAAACCAGAAGCTATTCTGAAAACTAATAGGTATAAATTTTCTTAATTTAAATGAATTCAAATTTTGCTAAAATAGTTCTTGGTTTAGGATACATAGATAAGATAAGTAATAATGTTGATTTGTGATAGCCACACTTTTATTTGCTTAGGGTAGAAGGCAGGGGCTAATTTGTGTCAAGCCCCCTGGCACTTCAAACTTCCTTGAATTTCTGGGCACTTCCTAATCAAATTACCTAACTTTTCTCTTTTTTTTACAATGGCTCTCTCCCTTCCCGAGAAAAGAAATTCATTGATGACTACCAATTTTTTATGATATATTCTCTGCAAACACACTCTCTCAACACAAACACAACAAAAGTCGTCAGCAGAGTGGGCGACGAGTGCATAAGCGTGCATTTAGTTACATAAACCACCATCTCGGCGGGCGCGGTAAGAAACGGCCGTTTATTGTCGTGACAGTGGGCGGCTGCATTGCTACCGTCAGCGTTAAATAAACCGATCGTATATTTTACCACCCAATATGTAAGTCGCTAAAACATCCTATTCACTTCTACTGGTACGTCGGCGACGGTAAAAAATCCAATCGGTAAAAATACGGCAAATATGTTCAGGCCTTATTTATATTAGCACATTTACAAATCATTATCTTTACACAGTACTTTACACATATGTTAAATATGTTCTCTTTTTACAATAA
This sequence comes from Artemia sp. Qi Xiang Cuo, assembly GCF_049724085.1. Taxonomy (NCBI): domain Eukaryota; kingdom Metazoa; phylum Arthropoda; class Branchiopoda; order Anostraca; family Artemiidae; genus Artemia; species Artemia sp. Qi Xiang Cuo. The sequence continues at coordinate 44,059,721 of NC_142807.1, read as the reverse complement.
TCCTGTAACTAGTCATCCTCAAAAAGAAAACACTAAATTAATGTAAAATATAATATAACCTGCTCCCAAATCTCTTTTTGATGCTTTAGAACCTCAAACTGCTCAGGATTATCCTCTTGTACCTGAAGGGCTGCATTTGGAAAACTAGCTGAACTAGACAAAGAATTCACACTTCCATATGATACCATTGTACCTTTCCCAGAATCCGAATCCTCAGAAACATCCTTGTTCTTACTTTCAGCTCCTAAAAGATGAACATAGTATAAGACACACTACAATTTATGATTACGCCAAAAAATACTGTAAAAAAGAGCTTATGTTTATCTATTATAAACTAGTTTATTAAATCCAGGGATCGCCAATATTGTTAAAGAGAAAGAAAAATACTACTTAACGATCACAAATTTCAAAAAATAAAATATAACAAAACAACGTCATCCAGACCAGAAATATTTATCAATTAGCCCAATCGCTCTCAGAATATCTTCTTTATCACGAGTCATGAAGTTTTCATATCAAATTCTAGTTATGAAAATATAAATTATTCCATATGCTTTGACATATTTCCAGACTGAGCAAGTTTTGGAAATGGCTGTGTTTTTTTTCAATTATTAGCTTCACATAAAAAATTTCGTACGAATCGCAAATTAGTAAATAAGGATTTTGGAATGTGATTATCAAGATTTGACACAAAATAGATTTTAAACAAATTTGTTAGCAAAAATCTAGCATTAAACGGGCCAAAAATGTTAATAAAAGAGAAATCCAAATAAGGAGTCAACAACCACTTTGACAGATACTACAAATAATATACATTTGAGTCGGACTTTAACCATGCACGATGTTTGAATAAAACCTAGAAAACATAAAAAAATAATTAAAAGAAAAAACAAAACAAACGAGGTTGATTTTAAGGCAGTGGATAAAACAATGGAAAAAGAAAGAAAAAATTCCGGAACGGACCTCCGCCAAAAAACACAAAAAAACAACCCTTTGAAGTGAGCATCAAGAAAGCAGAATTTTCCTTTGTTATTGTCCACTTCAAAATGTCAGTTCTTTTTTCAGCACTGAGGTTCTATCCAGACTTAGGATGTCTCCCGTCTGACCCATCCAGTCGGAAAGGGACAAAAAAGCTTTACGTCCTTATTATTATAAATATTATAAGTACCCTTCTTAATCTCCCCACTTAGGCCAGTAAATAAAGAGTAGCAGCTAAATATGGAACTACTGATCCTCTTACTGCCGATATTGATAGAGAGAATAATTTTAGAAGTTCTCTTGATCCAACCCACGATTTTTCCGATTTGTTTCCATAAATTGTAAATTTTTTGGTAGTTTTAGTCATTTTGCTAAAAGTGTTTTCTATTTTTTTTTTTTTTGGTATTCTGAGTTGTATTTTATCATGTTTTTCCTCTTTTCTTTATTTATTAACACTCCTTTTCAACTTTGTTTTAAAAACGAGAAAGAAACCTCATTGATTTATAACTGACTGACAAGATATCCTCACTTCTATGCTTAAATGCAAGTAATTTAACTGGTTCCATCCCAAAGCTCAAATCTTTCTAAAGATTCTTTTTTCAGCTCTTTATGCAAAATCTTGTCTTTTACAGTCATAAAATTTGTACCAGAAACTAAACAGTAAAAGGCTGTAGAAACAAAAACTACATCTTTTTTGCTGAACTCGAACGAGCGCTAAGATTAAGAACAAATTAAATTTACAGAAAAGTCAGAAGTCCAGTTTTTGAGCTCTGGTGAGAATGATCAGAGACTAACTTAATAATAATATTGAAATATTGATGATATATCATCGAGCTCGAAACTACTGGATCATCTCGCGCTTTTAAAATAACTGAAAAATTGATTTTCAAAAAAAAAAAAAAAGATTGAAAAAACCAAAACATTCTTCTGGGAGGTTTATATCTAAAAATCACTTTTGAAGAAACGTGTGGCATATCACAGGAGTTAGGGAAGACTGAAATAGATGTTGACAGGATAATGGACAACACCTGAGAAATCACAGTGGAGTTGTCTTTGGACAACTGGATGGTTTTCTTCAATCCCTGATAGACCTAGATTTTGTAGACGACGTAGCCTTGCTGGAAACCACCGCAGACAGCTTACAATACATGGTTGATGACGTCTCCGAGGCTTCAAAGCGCACCGGAACACCATAAGCAGCTCCAAGAGTAAAGTGATGGTCATTCTGCTCTATATCAAACCATGTTGGACAGCAATCCCAATTGAAAACGTTGAGGAATTCAAGTACCTTGGGTCTGGTTTAATAGCAGATGGCGGAGGTGGAAAAGATACTTCTGTCCACATATCAAAGGAGTGGGCTAAAAAAGGCACTATGGGCCAGATATGAGATCTCGACAAAGAAAAAGTCCAGAGTCTACATAGCATCCGTTCCAGCTATACGCGGACGAAACATAGCCGCACACGGAAGAAAAGGCTAGAATCTAGGATGCATTTAATCACCGCTGTTTTCGCTATATACTCTGAATCAACAGGTGGTCTAGAATTCCCAATAGCGAAGTAAGAAGCCGTTGTGGCCACTTTGAAGAGCTACCTCTCGTCATCAAAAACGTCACCTCAAGCTTCTTGGCCGCACATCGCGTGAAATCAAAGGAATGATATGTCGAGACGACCTTATCTGTGAGCCAGCACTATCCTGGACACGACATCGGCGAGGACAGAAGAAACATCTTTGGCAAAAATTCGAAGAGGATCTTGAGCCACGGGCAGGCTTCTGGAGGTATGTTAGGAGATGGAACAGAGACTGGCTGAGGATTGTCGGGGAAGGTGCAGCACACATATCGAAGTGGGCGTCGAAAGTAATTCCATAGTCCACTGGTAGAGGGAAGAACAGTTCCTAGTCTGGTTCCTGTCGATATTAAGCAAGTAAAACAAAATTGTTCCATATCTTCAACTCAAACAACACTCAACGAAATTCTATTTACTATATTCCAAAACGGAGCCATTCCAAAATGAATGTCTTCTGAAACGAAATTATCGGCTGCAGTACAAAAAGAAATTAATCACAATACATTTTAACTTTTTACACGTTTTCATCTTCCCCCCTTGAACAAAAATTGTTAGATTATCTTTCCAAGTTCGCCTGCCTCTATTTTACCTTAGCTTTGATGTTACCGGCTATCGTTGATTACTGTTCTTCTACCTATTCAAAAGTTAAAAGAGGGACTACTTTACGGAAGAGAAAATACGCCTAACAAAATAGAAGCTCCAGTATAGATATTTCGCCACAAAAGGTGAAGTATACTTGCTGATGAAACTCTTTTAAGCCCAGTCTACAATTTTTTGTTTTATTAGTAAGTGTTCCAGGGCTACACCGGTAATAGCCAAACACGATAAGACACCGAATAGAAATTTACCGCCTCAATGAATATTATGTATGATTAGCTTTAAGACTGCTAGGTAATCTTAGATGGCGTAAATTCGTTTTCAATAACACCACCTTGAATTTTCACTTTTGAGTTTTCTTTGTCTATGGTAATCAAGTATAACGAACTTACCAAGATTTGAAAGAGCATGGCTATTGACGTATAATTCTCTGCTCCACTCTACCATACATTTGAGAATTGAAACTAGGCACTCCAAACCTTTAATTCGTAATGCTTTTTCTTGATTAGGAGTAGCACCAATGTCGACTGAATGTCGACCTTGAGCAATCTTTGACAGTGCATTCACAAGTCTAAAATATAAAAAAAAACAGTGTTAAGTCTATAACGTAAAACTACAAACACTAATAAATCAAATCATGGCAACAGGGATGATAAAAGCAGAAAAAAAAAAAATGATTAAATAAAAGTAGTAAGAGCAAAACACGAAAGAGCATATTAACGGAGTCAAAGGGTGGAAAATATGAATACGAAATTATAACCGAGATGGTTGAAGAAAAAATATACAAGGAATGGCCAAAAACTACGGCGGACGTTAGAAAGAGGAAAGATACCACCAAGAAGGGTAAACTAGAACAATCAAACTATTTCAGAAATCGGTAAGCTATAGTGGGGAAGAGTCTAAAAAGAAAGTAGCGTTTTTGTTTGTTTCACATTAAGAAAAACTGTAAGTGAAAGTATGAGTTCCAACAGGACTTTGGTGTATCTCGGAGGAGTGAGCCATTAAGAATCAAAACCCATTACAAACGTTTCTTTTATTTCAGGAAGTTTCAGAATAGGTATATCATACTATACTGCGATTGCTCTATTTTACTAACGCAGTTTGAGAAACCCCTATAAGTCTTGTTTCGATTTGTCTGGACTAAAAACTCTATTGCAACTTTTTTTGCAGTTAAAGATTAAAATTTCAAAATTTTAACTTAAATAGCTCAAAATGTCTTTTTTATTCATGATATGCTTTCATTTTGACAGTCACAGCATATCACTTAAAAGCAGTTTGAGCCGAACTTTTTAAATGGAGAAAAAAAAATCAAACCTGCAAGCATTGCTTGGATAATGTTTAGTATTGGCACGTTGCAGACGTTGGTTAGTGTTGTGTTGCTTTATTTAAACTGTAGTCATCTTTTATATACAATTCCAAAATTTCCCTCTCTAAAGCCCCTATCTAACTTCAACATTAAATATCCATTAAATATCATTCACGAAGAGATGCGTTTTTCCACTGGCTCTCTTGAATCTCGTTTTTTTCCTTCATTTCAAATAGATCCCCTATTTTTTTTGTGTATGGGCCAGTTCATTAATTCAAAATTTCCATGGAATTTGGAATTATGGAAAGAGAAAACATAAAGAGGAAGAAAAATTTCCATAAGAATAAAAAAAGCATTAAGTGGATGAAAAGTTCCTAAAATAAATGAGAAGTAAATAAGAAAAGAAGAAACGCTACACCTTATACCACTTTTTTAATATACCAACAAAAATTACAGTAAACCCACGAAATCACTCAGAATCATATATTAAACATTAGAGCCAGGTATGAGCAAGTGATATTTATGTTAAAAAAAAATATTTTCTCCTCTGCCCAAACTTAGTATTTATAATTTTCTAAGCTTTCGAGAAAATCGCAAAATAAGGACTATTTTATTTTCAGAACAGAAGAGACAGATGAGAATACAGAATCTCGTTTAAGGTTTTCCAAATTCTCTTCTATTCCAATCTTACCAACTCTGATTTCATCTGGACGTCTATACTAAGTTTTGTTAATTTATTGTATATTTTTGGCACTTTGGTTTGTGTGTACTAACAGTTTATGAAACTAGTGTGTACTAATGGTTTTGGCTGTGGGAAACTTGTGGAATTCGTTTTTAATCTGTAGGTACAAGGTCGTATCTCAGAATGTACAATAGATAGATAAATTCAAATTCCTTCATTAAACTTGCAATGTTGAAATTAGTGGTCTGTCCATAACTCAAAATCAAGTTTCTATGTAGATACCAGAACACTCGAATTAATCTGTGGTCAATTTGGCTTTTGTGAATATTTTTGGTAAATGAAAAAGATATCGTTTCATAGTTTTTATTTTAAATTCCCTAATATATTCTTGGAGTAGTATTTCTTTTTTCCTTTCTTAACAATTTTTTTTTACGTATTTTGAATTTTCCAATTTTCAGTTACTATGGATAAAGATCTCAGATTTCGAAAATCCCTAAAATCTTAATGGGGCGGCCAATATTTTTATCTTTCTTAATATTTTCTGTATGAATCTATTGAACAGTTAACATCACTGGTTTCAGTAGCAGAATTTGAACAATTAAAAGAAAGCGACCCAATAATGGATAATAAAATGAAATTTATTTGTTTTGTGTCTATAAAAAGGCAAAATAATTCAAACCCAGTAGCAAGTCTTATTTCCAGGCCAGATTATGAAGGTAAAAACAAGTAGTTTCCTTGCATCAACGACTCTCTCTTTGTAAAAAAAAAAAGAAAAAAAAAAAACAAATTTATTTTCAAAAGGTACAAATTCAGCAATATGAATAAATCCTGCATTACCTTTCGTAAATATTGGCAGCAGCCAAATCACAGTCATAGTTAACATAGATGTCAACAACACATTGAGCATCAGCACAGATTCGAGTTAAGGCGTTGATCACCATCCATTTGTGTTCAAAACTACTACTGTTTGTCTCCAATATGCTAAGAAATATCTCACGAAAAAACACCTAAAAGAAAAATAAAGAAATACACTTTGAATCTCTCGTAAAATGTATATTGCACTAGAACTTCATTTTTGTTTGTCAAATAATGCAAAAATGAATTAAATAGTTTATATATATGTTATAACGAATCGACGATTGAAGGTATCATCGACTATGTATCGTCGTGTTAAAAAAAATGGTTTACCATTTCTGTTCAATTTTTTACAATATCTTCGAAATTTAGCATTAGCTCACATCTTACATCCTGGGTTGTCATAACATAAAACCTGGTGTATCACACAACACATTTCCTATACAATCAAAGTTACTTCAGGTAACGTGCAAGTAAACGCATTTTATACTTTTATCTAATCTAATTTTTTTATCTAAATCTATTTAATAAATTTAAAATCTAAATCTATTTAATAATATATTTTTTATCTAATCTATTTTATCTAATTTTTTACAATATCTTCGAAATTTAGCATTAGCTCACATCTTACATCCTGGGTTGTCATAACATAAAACCTGGTGTATCACACAACACATTTCCTATACAATCAAAGTTACTTCAGGTAACGTGCAAGTGAGCGCATTTTATACTTTTATCTTTTTTATCTAATCTAATTATTTTATCTAAATCTATTTAATAAATTTAGAATCTAAATCTATTTAATAATATATTTTTTATCTAATCTATTTTATCTAATTTTTTACAATATCTTCGAAATTTGGCATTAGCTCACATCTTACATCCCAGGTTGTCATAACATAAAACCTGGTGTATCACACTACACATTTCCTATACAATCAAAGTTACTTCAGGTAACGTGCAAGTGAGCGCATTTTACACTTTTATCTTTTTTATCTAATCTATTTTTTTTTTATCTAAATCTATTTAATAAATTTAAAATCTAAATCTATTTAATAATAAATTTTTTATCTAATCTATTTTATCTAATTTTTTACAATATCTTCGAAATTTAGCATTAGCTCACATCTTACATCCTGGGTTGTCATAGCATAAAACCTGGTGTATCACACAACACACTTCCTATACAATCAAAGTTACTTCAGGTAACGTGCAAGTGAGTACATTTTATTTTAACACAGGAAAAAAAATACAACAGAAATTAGCTTCCTTGAAATCTGATACAAAAAAAAAAAGAAAGAACATTCAAATATGCTTATAACCTGGTTCTTTCAAAAAAGATCATATAAAATAGGTATCACATTAACTACAAAAAGTTGAAGACATCAAGAAATTTGGGCACCTTAAAAGGAAAACTATAACTTCTTAAAAGAGTTTGGCGCCATTTCATTTACCTTATATTTTGCAAATTTTTACTTCACGTTTCTTTTTCTGAAGTTGACGCCGCTACTTACAAAAACTGCATAACTGTATATGGGGTCCATGTTGCCGATAACGTTTGCCGCGAGGAACTTTGGGAACTGTTGAAACTTGCAGAAAGGAACTGTTGCCCTTCAGCAAATCTGTTAAATTAAGCATTAATATCGATCTCTCGTATTAACCCTTTATTTTGTACAACTAAGCGAGTCTTTAAGAAGGAATAAGCCATCGCAGGGCATTATAGCTTTTGAAATTGGGAAGCTCAATTAATAGATTTTTGATATTTCTAACCAATTGGTTATCTCAGAATCTACACTCGATAGCTGTTTGACCCGCCGGGTCAAACAGCTAGAGGAACCTCAAGCTTATTTTCTCATAGTCAATTCAAGCATTCTTTTTTGATTCGTTAGGTGTTATTTTTACAAATAGTTCGTTTATATATTTCATATTTTTGTATATTTCGTACATATTTTGGATTTTTGACATATTTTTCGCTTGCTTCATTGATCTAGTTTATTTTACATGAATGGTTATATTTCTCTTTTTCTCAAAACACTAGACTGTCCCATAATAAGACAATAACTGAAATAAAGGCGATTGGGCTCTCTAATAAGAAGCAACTCTTATATTTTTAAGCCATACATTTTCTTCATCAACATTATGTTTACAAAGTGTTTGCACAGTTATCTTCCATGACCTTCTTTCTCCACATTAGCTTTTTTTGTTTCTCATCAAGGGTCATACTTTCTACGTCTGGCTGATTTAAGTGGTGCTGTATTCCTTATACTCTTGCTGTGGGATTTCATTATAACCCCATTCTTTTTCCTATGAGAATGTGCAACTCCTTATTAGGTAAAATAAGATGTTGTAAGACATGCATTTTGGAGACGTCCTACTGACATCATAGCGGTTTATTAAAAAACTTAATCTGATTTCTTATAAAATATGTTGCAATTTGTTGCTTATAGTGTACGTAATCCACGTCTAAAATATGCCAAAACTGTATAAAGTTTTAGGATATTCAAAAGATTTCATTTATTTTTCTGATTTCTTGTTTATCTTTTTATTCCTTGAATGTTGCTTTACTTCAATGTTGAACAATTTTAATCTTTCTCCAATATGACAATATGACATAAAGTCCTACAGGGAGTATTCTTGTTTGATTCTGAACTCAGTCCAATATAAATAAAACTGTATACGTCCTGAGGTGGCGTAGTGTGTTTGACTTTAGCTTGGTAATACGGAACCTAGAGATGGAGCCCGGGCGTTGCAACACACTGCAGGTCCGACGCAGCGACCTTAGCAGTCAAAAAGCGTCGTAAATCCGATTACTTATTAAATAAAATTCTAGTCTAGTCTAAGCACCTGCCTGATATACATGAGCTGGAAGGTGTGATTCATGGCAGATCTTTTGTATAAAATTTTCATAATTGCTTTCAAGGTAATGTTCCATTATCTTCGTCTTCTTGTTTGAATTAGTATGAAGAAGCTTTCACATAATCTTATTATAAGATTCAAATTCCGAGCACTGCAGTGTGTGGGCGAAGTTGAGTTCAAATCCTGGGTCCTGTATTACAAAGCTGAGATCAAATTCTACTGCACCCCCATTACAGGACGGTCCATTATTTTTGCTGAAACAGCGTTCATATCCTATTGACCTTCTTCTTTATATGTTTCTGGGGTTATTGTTTACATGGGGTTATTGTTCTTTATTGTTCTGGGGTTATTGTTCTTCTTCTTTACATGCGGTTATTGTATAGACAAGTTCTATATTCTGCAAACTCAAAACAAGGCATCGTCAATATATGGAAAAGGAGTGTTACTTAAATACAACTTTTGAATAAAATCCAAACCTATCCACTTCACTTCAAACGTGGTTTTTACATGCAAAACACAAAAACTTTCATTCCAACTGCACATAAAGCACAAAACAAACACAGAAATTCAACTGAGTAGAATATATGGTTTAAAAATAGTAGATAAGCATCAAACAACAGATTCTAAATTTACAGTTAATTTTAGAACTACTGACAAACTTTTAACCCAAAGAGATACCATTGAACGTCAGGAATTTTGCCACATGTGTAGAACCTCCTACTTCAAACTTTTGCTCTAGTCTTAAACTAGTGTACCAAAGATTTCGATACATGTGCAATATCGCGTATCAGGTATGTGAAAAAGGCACAAATGTCCAACAGCAGCCAACGAACTGCATACGATCAAGTCGTAAAAGAAAATACAAGAATAAAAAAATATACTGCTGAATAGGAAGAAGAAGGGATCGGGGTAGATTTCACAACATAGTTCTAACTATTCAGAAAAACATAGCTTATATTGATTTCTCAATTAGTTCCACTTTCAATAAGTTTTGTTGCTTTGTTGGCTGCATAGGAATATTGAAGTCGATCCAACATGCACAAAAGCGCTCCTTGACGAACAAACTTTATTCTCGAAAAGGTGATGACGTTTCTGGGGGGTCAGTTGCGTAAGCTTCGGACCTCCTCAGACTTGTGGATCATTGCACTTAGTAAAACCCAGTTGGTGTAATGATTGCAGAGCCGATGTGATAAATTTAAGGCACGAAATTGGCAAAATGAGTTTTCCTTAACATGGCAGGGTCATGGGGCGAACTCATTCAAAGCGAACCAAATCGCCAACTTCTGGCTTCCAGGCCAGACCCCGTTCTTCAAGGGGCGACTCTATAACCATGCGATTCAGTTGCGGACTCAGTTATACCCAACCAGAAGGACCCAGTACAACTCCAACCCTTTGACGAATATGTGCAGGCACGGATGCCCTTCGCAGGAGACTATTCAACATGTCCTACAATCCTGTGTGTACGTCCACGGGGCCCGAGTCAAGCGGCATGACTCCGTGGTCAATTCTCTGATAGAGCATGTCGCGACTTTGAGTAAAAACATGCATATTTGGCTTGCACGCGTAACCCTGGATTAATCCATCAGATTTGTTTTCTTTTTCAATTTTTTTAAACAACATCATTCATGAGTTAAGTATTATCAGGTGAGTAGCAATACTTGAATGTATATATAACTTCTAAGTGACCGAAAGTTACACGTGAATACACAAACTGTTTTTTCTTTTTTCCTTGGGAAACCCCACCCGTGTATGCCAAGGGAAGATAAAATATCCTACAAACATGAATCTGTGTTGCAGGCACGTACTAGAGTCGTCCCTAGGTTAGCGACTTATATATGGCATCTAATGATCCAAAGCCTAGGCTTGTGAAACTGCATTTTATATACTGTGCTGAAACATGTAAAAAAATACAGAAGGGCTTTTGACATGTGCACAGTTGGACACTACTTAAGGTAAGTCCCTGGTGTATCCGGTGGCTTTTTGTGCACGGATAATCTAGATGGCAGCACTCCTTTTGCATACTAGGCATAAATCACAACTTGCATTCTGCTGGATTATAAAATAATTCATGGCACACACATAAAAAAATCAACTTGAGCCAACATTTTGTGGCTCTCACAGAAAAAAAAATACAAAAAAGAGATCAAGAACCATGGGGCCTCTATGTTTTTTTTTCTTCTTCCCAACTACTTTGTATGGAAGGATGGTCGTGGAAACTTAGGAGAGGGCTTATTCAACAAGAAATGTAAAGTGCTAGTGCATTTTTCAAGAATCAAAAGTGATTGGATTAAATTACAAAAAAAATGTATCTATAAATAGAAATAAAAAACAACAGCTTATACAAATTGACGTAAAAATGGCCTTCTCTCTGATATAGTAAGGGTAGTGCTATATTAACGAGACCATCCGATATATACTGACCAATCAACATCTAGAATATGATGGATTGTTCACTTAAAAACCTATACAATTGTGATTCACGATCTATAGTCCATACCTTAGCCTGTAAAATTTTCTTGTGGGTGGAAATTCAGCGTTGAATTATACAAAATGTATATACCATGAAAGTTCACTCCGTTATAATTGACGGTGTGACGCAACGTCTTTCTAGTGCAATATCAACTTCCCTTACAAGCATTCCTCGTAGTTAATGGTGATCGGAAATGCAGTAGCCATTGCATAAGCCTCTTGGCACAGTTTGTTCTATCTAATGCAGGAAATGAACACTATTTAATTTTTGTTTGCATACTATGCCCATCTCCTTCTCAGTAGTTTCTTAATCGGGTACGAATTTCTATTCTCCACGTAAAGCAAAATAATCATTTTAGACACGCCGAAAAGCTTAGAAAAACGTGTATTGTGAAAAAGAAATTTATAATCAAGAAAATAGGAGTACACAATATCACCATGAAACAAGAAAAACTGACCTCAATTTGGGCTTTTAGATGCGTCTTAAAGTTAGCTAACAGTGACAGAAAAAGTGCCAATGATAGTTGAAACACCTCTGGTACATGAGAGGTTCCGTTTTTGCTTAATGCTACGCATAAATACTGGCGAATAGCAGTTACAAAAACAGGATGAGATTTGAATACATTGCCCGCTTGCTGAATAACGCCTAATAGCAGTTCCATTGCTAAAATTTTGGAGCGCATCCAGTACCTAAAAATAAAATATTAAAAGTGAAATGCTAATCCAACAGCGTGTGGAAGTTTTTCAAAGCATTATTTGAAACAATATGAGAATGATGTGGTGTTATAGTGAACTATTTCCTTTCATTTAAATTCCAAGTCTAATTTTCAAACCAAGTCAAAAATACTTTTTGAAGTGCCTTTCTGGGACAAATTTTTCAAAACTGTCTTAGGCGAGTAATTTTCTTTTTTATTCTATATTTAAGTAACAATCAATGGTTAATTTCTGAGAGACATTTTCCTATAGTTCTTGTGACAACATATCCAAAGGTCAGAGATTAAAATCGTGCAGAAGATCTTTTAAAATTCTTAAAGGATTATTTAGGGTAAATTTCAAAGACCATCCCTCGGGCAGTTTGGTACTAGCAATCGTAAACTTATCCTTGGATAACAAAATGCAGAATTTAACAGGGTCTGTCGAAAGTCTTAATTGTTGAATACTAAGTTGTTTTTTTTCCCTTTTATGACTAGGCTACTCCTTAGTTGTATCCTCTTTCACTACATGCAATCTAAGTCAGGATCTCTCAGCTTAAGGACATTCTATTTCATTGAGGGCTCTTACCAATAGTATCTTCTAGTAAGTAAACACCCCCCCCTTCCAGAGAAAAAAATTACACATGCCCAGCTTGCTGCCGCGGGAATATTTTCTTCTCCCTAAAAATAAAGGGGCAGGTATAATTTAAGATTGTAACATCAGCTACGGTGGATAATAAGGAAAGAAAAAGAGAAAGGCGTTCAAAAGAATAAATTGAGAAATTACTTGATATATGTATATCAAGAAATGAAGAAATGAAACATATATTGACCAGTAAGTAAACTAAATAGAATAAGAGAAAACAGAATGGGATATAAATTAAACCCGGCGTTGTGACGAAAAAGATGAGAGTTTAGGAACGTTTATGACGGAACAGAACAGTTTAAAAACAGTATTCCATTCCCAAATAACAAATAGAACTCGAGGACATTTCACCAATTTAGCTGGTTACTCCTATTTTGCTTGAAAGAAATTAGTGATTACTTTCCATAAAAAAAACTGCAATTTTGCGTCAAATAATGTATGTTTACCATTATTAGGTCTTTTATTATTGCATCATATATTATTGCGCCTTTTATTTCTTACGGTAATGTCCACTGGTCTAGTAATTTGTATGCAAATTTTAAAAGAGTGCAGAATCTACTAAGTAAAACGGTACGTTATATTGGTAATTGTGTAGAAAAAGTGAGTGATATTGCGTCGGGTTTTAAGAAATTACAACTGCTTAACATCAGTGCCGTAATTTCATCAAAATCCTGAGAGGGGGGAGGGGGCAAAGTTGGACACAATTTTCCCAAATCAAGCAAAAATGACAGTAAAAACTGAAAAATGAGCCATTTGGTACCATGAAAGTACTATATAGTATTATAAAAGTACTATAAAGGTAAATATATACTAAGAAAACTGATCCGTTTCTGTTGATGCTTGAATTATGCAGGCTTGACTTAATTTTGACAAGACTTTTGAAGAAATTAAATTTCAGATGGGGGGGGCGAACTCCGGTCTGGGGTGGGGGGGACCGAGGTATGGGAGGGACAGTCCCCCTTCCCCATATTAAATTACGCCCATGCTTAACACAGGTCAGATACAAGATTACCAAGAAGCTATTTTTGCTTATCGGCGTAGGAATGATGTTTGTCCGTCAGTTTTGACTAATTTTTTTGTGCAAATAGTTCACTCCACAGGTATACGACTAGAAAGCGGATAATTTTACCATACGTGCTGGTTTCAAAATTAAGTATTTGGCTCCGTCTATTTGGAATTATACACCAGGTGACATTCGGGAGACTGAACACATTGGATCATTTGAAGTAAAATTTAAAAGGATAAAATTTAAAAAAATAAGGGATATATGTGAGAGGAGAGAAAATTAAGAAGTTTTTTTTTAATTTATGATGTGATTTTTGTTAGATTTTGTTATTAATGGTTAATTGAGAGATAATATTATTGTCCCCTCTTTTTATTCCAGTTAATGTTTTATATTCAGAGGATTACAGTGGTCCATCATCAGGCTTTTTGAGCCTTCCCTGGGCAGTTGTGAGTGATGTAGTTAATTTTGTGATTGGTAGTAAATGAAGTAAGTATACTCAATGTGCGTTTTTGCCATATAAATTCACATGTGTATCGCATTACCTTTCCTCGTAGAACACAACATGTGGGAGAAGCAGTCACGAGCCTTTCGTCAAACTTAAAATAACGTTTTTCAGCCACTATATGAGGCCTTTTGGGCCATCTATTAAATTTTGCTTTACTTAAACGATAGCCACTACAGAAAAATTATGAGGAGGAAAGTCTTGTAATGATTTCTCCAGATCTGCTGATATTAAATAAGAAATTGAGACTTTGTTAATATATCAGAATCAGTGGGGAAAATACTCATCTACTCCTTCAGCTATTTTCGATTTAAAGTTTCTGGATTTAATTTTCCCAGACCATTTTTCTGGTTCAAATTCTTAAACTATTTTTTGGTTTAAACCTGGTTTAAATTTTCTAAGCTGATATTCGGATCTACTGATACACACACTCGAGTAAATACACACTCGACTGTCCAATACCAGAACAATTTATCTACATTTTTTTAAGGTTTACAGAGAACTTCTATAGCTTTGCGTGGAAATCAGACTTACTGCGTTCCAAAAAAGTGTAAATGAATAGAATAGACTATATTTTATTCACTAGAATATATTTTATACAAATTCACAGAACTAACATGAGCATGCCGTGACACAAAAAAAAAGACACAAAACAAGGATACTACTAGTAGTACTACTACTAACAACTCACCGCAGCACGAAGCCACCTGAGGCCAACACAACTACGCACACTCCTCCTCCATCCCAATCTATTCAAAGCCTCCCTTTTTACACCCGCCCATGAAGTTCCTATTTCCTTTAAATCTTTCTTTATGACGTCCTCCCACCCCAGACGGGGACGACCTGCTTTCCGTTTAGCCCTAGACGGTTGGCCGAAAAGAACAATCTTCGGTAAGCTGTCATCCTTCATCCGCACAACGTGCCCTAGCCACCTCAACCTTTCTTTCATTATAGCCCTAGAGAGCGGTATTGAACCACATTTTTCGTATAGCCTATTGTTTGAAATACGGTCACTCAGCCGGGTACCCAGAACAATCCTTAAGCAATTTCTCTGGAAAACATCAAATCTTCATCCGCTTTTCGGAGCGCCCATGCTTCAGAGCCATATTTAACCAGTCATCACTGTAGCTTCTAATATTCTAATCTTGGTTTGCAGACTTATCTTCCTATTCTTCCAAACTTGTTTTAACTGTGAAAAAACACCCTGAGCCTTGGCTATTCTACTTTTGACATCTTCACTGCTCCCACCATCTTTACTAATAATACTACCAAGGTAAGTGAAGCTGTCCGCCTGATCAATCTTTTGATCAATCATTATCAATCATTATTATCGATCATTACCCAACTTCACCTTTTCATCTTCACTTATTGCTATCCTTAGTGACTTAGTCTTCTTAACATTAATTTTCAAACCTATTCTAGCACCCTGTACTAACAAATCCTCTAAAATTTCATTCATTTTGCTCACACTTTCATCTAGGATGCTTAAATCATCAACATAATCTAAGTCCAGGAGACTTTTGCCTCCCCATTTGATTCCGTGGTCTCCCATTGCCTTTCCAGTGCTCCTTAAGACAAAGTTCATCAAAATAATCCATATAAAGGGGGATAGAACACAACCCTGATTAACTCCTGATTTAATACAAAAACAGCTGCTAACCTCATTTCCTGCCTTAACCGCAGCAGTGTTATTCTCGTACATAGCACTAATACCTTTAATGTGTTTGTCTAGTATACCATACAAGGATAAAATCTTTACTAAAGCTCTTCTATCAGCACAATCGAACGCTTGCTCATAATCTATAAAACTGAGGACCAAAGGTGTTTGAAAACTCAGGCACTTCTCAATTATTAACCTAAGAGTGAACATTTTACCGACACATCCTCTACCTTTTCTAAAACCGCACTGTTCTTCTCTTAAAGCTTTGTCTACGGCATCTCTTAGTCTAAAAAGTATCATATTACTAAGTAATTTACTACCTACAGAGACCAGACTAATCCCTCGATAATTACCACACCCACACTCACTAGAGGCTGGGTAAGTCATTGACCGTGGACACTTATTTTTTATTTGTCAGAGTCTAGTGACTGGTCCTTCAGTAGGGTGGCTCTCAAGGTCGAGTGACCACGATGAGCTGGGGAACTCAAACAATTTAGTCCAAATCGATATGTCAATTCATGTCTACGCGTATCAAGTGAACCCAAGTTGAGTTGTTTTAGTGCATCTTCATATACTGAGTAGTTATTTCCAAGTATAATCTTTATAGGTGTTTTTTGTATCACCTCAAGTGTATCTGATTGATATTTCATCAAACCTCGATGCCAAGCTGGACATGCATATTCAAGAGAAGGTGTAACGTAGCAACAGTAATCGGACTTGAAAACATCAGTTGACATACCACACCTCTTCAGGTTGAAAAATAAATGTAAAAGGGAGGTCCCTCTTTTAGTAAGAAAGTCAACGTGCGAGGTCAATCTTAAATCGTTGTCCAAAAGTACTCCAAGTACTTTAACATTTTTCTTTGCCAGCAGTAGGGAAATGAGAGGAGTGCGGTTGTCGACCTTTAGGAAGGAAAAAGTCATATAAGAGCTCTTAGTTTCACTGACCATCAGTTTTACCTTTCCTAATTCAGTTTTTAGGTTATTAAACATTCTCGTCAAGTCAGACTATTCGGTAGTCGGAGGGCTTAGTTGCAGTAATAAAACAGTCAAATTATCAGCAAATTTAAAACGCTCTCAAAGTGTTGCTAAAATACGATTAAAAACACTTAGAAAAGAAAGTGGGCCTAATTTAGTCCCTTGTGGCGAACCGCAAAAAAATCTAAATGTCCAGATGGCTCATGAACAGGGAGTTGGACACGCTGAGATCTTTTAAAAAGAAAACTAGCAAGCATGCGTACAACAAATGGATGGCCACCCATAACCTTAGCTTCTTCCACTACTAAATTATGGTCGACACTATCAAAAGCCTTAACTATATCAGCAAATAATACACCAACATAAGCCCCGTTTTTTTTTCTAAATGGTTAAGAGTGGTATCCAATAATGCAACCAAATAATGAACAGTACTATGCCCAGGTCTAAATCCAAATAGTTGCGAATCTATGTTATCTTTTATGTCCTCAAATAAACAATCAAAAATAAAACTTTCAAACACTTTTGAAAGAGCTGGTGTTTTTTAAATCGGCCTCATACCAGTAATGTCCTTAGGGGCATACATTTGGGGATTGGTGTAAGATACGCCTGTTTAAAAATCAGAGGCAACGCTGTAGCATTGCCTATAGTAAAGGCCTCAATAAAACTTTGGTTAAAAATTGCCGTTAAAAGAGTAGATAAAAGATTAGCACACTCAATAATCAATTTAATTGGTATCTTACTTGGGTAACTAGATAAAACCCATCCGATTACCGCTCTGATTCGGATAGAGTTTAGTACATTTGCTTTACGAAAGCTTGACCAGGCTATCGAGAAAATACGACTTGTCTGTAAGGATGGCTTCCTACGCAGCTTTTTACGCAGAGTCGATGGTATATACCTTTAGAATATTGCACATACAGTGTATCTGAAATAGGCACACTGTTTTCATAGGCAGCGCAATAGCGCTGCCTAAGTAAAGAACGATGATGGCACAATGTATTTTTTATTATTTTTTGGTTGGTTTTAGAAAAGGGCACTTCGTATCGAAATAGTTGTCGTAGAAAATTGGAAAAGGACTCATTGGAATGGAAAACGAAAGGACTTTTGCTCTTTTTAATACCTGACAGTCATTGGAAGGCAACTAACACCCCTTCCACGCCCACAATTTCACCAAACACATCCAATCAAAATTTTGAGATATCGATTTTGTTCAACGTAGTTTAAAGATTTAGAAATTATGTCTTTGAGGAGGACAGTCCCCCCACAGTCCTCAGGGCAATGGTTGTAATTAATGCCCTGGGGGCAGATAAGGTTTCTATTGGAAGCACTGTCGTAGAAACTTCAAAAAGGGCTCATTCAATTGGAAATTCAAAGGGCTAGTGCCCTTTTTAATAGTCGAAAGTGATTGTAGGGCAAATAACCCCCTCTCACGCCCACCATTTCCTAAAACACATCCAATCAAATTTCGAGATAGGCATTTTTTTCAGCGTAGTTGAAAGTTCTGGAAATTAGGTTATTAAGGATGACAAACCCCCCAGAGTCCTCAGGGCGAGGGTTGTAAGTTAAGCCCTGGGGGCATATAAGGTATTTATAGAAAGCGTTGTTGTAAAAGCTTCAAAAAGGGCTCATGCAATTGGAAATTGAAATGGCTAGTGCCCTTTTTAGTAGTTAAAGTGATCGGAGGGCAACTAACCCCCTCTCACGCCCACCATATCCCCAAACACATGCAATCAAAATGTTGAGATATCTATTTTGTTCAAAGCAGTCGAAAGTTTTGGAAATTAGGTCTTTGAGGATGATAACCCCATCAGAGCCCTCATAGCAAGGGTTGTAAGTTATGCCCTTAGGGCATATAAGGTTTTTTATAGAAAGCGTTGTCGTAGAAACTTCACAAAGGGCTCATTTATTTGGAAATTGAAAGGGCTAGTGCCCTTTTTAATAGTCGAAAGTGATTGGAGGGCAGCTAACCCCCCTCTCTCACCCACCATTTCCCAAACACATCCAATCAAAATTATGAGGATAGATGAGCGTAATGGTTCAAAAAAATTTTTAACCATTTTTTCAACGTAGTTGAGAGTTAAAGAAATTAGGTCTTTAACGATGACAACCCCCCACAGCCCTCAGGGTAAGGGTTGTAAATTATGCCTTGGGGGAATATAAGTTTTTTAAAGAACGCGCTGTTGTAGAAACTTGAAAAAGGGCTCATTCGATTGGAAATTGAGAGAGCTAGTGCTCTTTTTAATAGTCGAAAGTGATTGAAAAGCAACAACACCCCCCCCACGCCCATCATTCCCCCAAACACATCCAATATAAATTTTGAGATATCCATTTTGTTCAGCGTAGTTGATTTCCAGATAGAAAATATGTTTTTGACATATAAGGTTTTTATAGAAGGCGTTGTCGTAGAAACTTCAAAAAAGACTCATTCGATTGGAAATTCAATGGGCTAGTGCCGTTTTTAGTAGTCGAACGCGATTGGAGGGCAACTAGCCCACCCCCACGCATATCATTCCCCCAAACACATCCAATTAAAATTTCAATCAAAGATAGCCAGGGCTCATTGCCCTGTGGGCATATAAGGTTTTTATAGAAGGCGTTGTCGTAGAAACTTAAAAAAAAGGCTCATTCGATTTGAAATTGAAAGGGCTAGTGCCCTCTTTTATAGTCGAAAGTGATTGGAGGGCAACTAACCCCCTCTCAAACCCGCTATTTTCCCGAACATATTCAATCAAAATTTTGACTAAGCCATTTTGTTCGACGTAGTCCAAAGGTCCAGAAATTATGTTTTTGATTATGAAGAACCTCTCAGAGCCCCCATGGCAAAGATTCTAGGTTGAGGTCTGGGGGCACATAAGGTTTTTGTTGAAACTGTTGTCTCAGAAACTTCAAAAAGGGCTCATTCAATTGGGAATTGAGAGGGCTAGTGCCCTTATTAATAGTCAAAAGTGATTGGAGGGCAGCTACCCCCCCCCTCACACACGTTGTATTATCCCGAAATGCATCTAATAGAAATTTTGAGATAGCCATTCTATTCAAAATAGTCTAAATATCATATAACGAATAAACCCAAGAGATTAGGTGCAAGGGTTGTAAGTTATGCCCATGGGGTTTTTAAGGTTTTTATGGAAGAAATGGTTGTTTAACTTTAGTTTTTATCCCTGAAAAAGACTATGTTAATATAAAACGAACAGAAATTAATTAAAATAACTTTTTCCACAAAATAAGTTTTTCAAAAAAAAGTAAAGAAATCCATTAAACTAAAATTGAACAATGAAACCCCCCAAAAAACAAAAATTAAAATAAATAACAGAGTCAAACTCAAAACAAGCAGAAATTAATATGAGTAGGGTTCTAAACTCCATGCTTTCTAAAAGCCAGAATATAATTTGTACTTTACTGAAAACAATTCTTTTAAATGTTTTCACTTTTATAACTTTAAGAAATCAAAATTTAATTAAGATTTTAAGGAATAAATATCAGCATATGTATATTGAACTGACATTGCACTTTTTTTTTCAGTAGATACATTTGAATTGTTTTCTCAAAAGTACCAATCATTTTCTGGCTTTTAGAAAGCTTGGGGTTTAGAACCCTACTCATATTACTTTTGGCTTGTTTTGAATTTAACTCTGTTATTTATTTTAATTCTTATTGCTTTGGGTTTCATTTATTTATTAAGTAACAATGGGTTTATTTTAAAAAAAAAAAATATATACATCATCGATTCCCTGAAGCAATGCTTGTGCGGGAGAAAACCCACCTAATAAATCAAAAAACGAAGAAACCAAAAAAGAAAAAAAAAAAAAAAAAAGATACAGATAATGATAAAGATACTATATATTGATACTGATTTGTGGTAGTTATATGCTTCGTAGATTATTTGATTCTATTTTTGTTCATTTTTGGTTTAATGGAGTTCTTTACTCTTTTTGAAAAACTTTTTTTATGGAAAATTTTTTTTAATTAATGGCTTTAAAAAGTCAAGTGAAACAGAAAATACACTGTAAAGTTGAACTTAACAGCCTCTATCAATTAATTACATACTGGTTTGACCTTTAACGTATATCATATCAGTGTATCTGAGTCAGGTACACTGTTTTGGCTTTGGAAAGTCAAGTGAAACACCAGATACAGTGTACAGATGAACTGGGAATCTAGTTTATCATAGGGGGTACAGATACTTAATACGTACGAATTGATTTGGCGCGAAAAAATACGTAAGAAGCCATATTAAATTTGAAGCCTATTTTGGAATTGGAAAAACAACTTCCATTTATCATGTAGAAAATTCGATTTTAATTTACAAAGTTTACATTTTCTTCCTTTTTTCCGTTTAAATCCGTAAAAAATATTTACCTTGGGTCTACATATCCTTCAGTAACTTGCTTCATTGACAATTTACAGAGGGAGCGGAATACTAAAAATGCATCCCTCTGCAATATATGACCAAAGTATAAACCACTACAATCGTCTTCTGTCTGTTTGTTTAAGCTTTCTTCAGAGGGAATTCTTCCCACGTTTGACACTTTATCAGCTGCACCAACAGAGTTTACTTCACAAGACTCACCCGTGACAGCAGATGGTTTGTCATCCTCTCTTCCTAGAGCTAAAAAAGAAACCTGAATCACCAAAAAACATACAGGACTGGAATCACACATCGCTAAATACAATGGACAAAAGAGAACACTGCAGGGGATAGTATTTAATGCTCCTCAACAAACCCTTTAAGGGCCGCAATATCCCAATTTCCAAAAGCCTGATATTTTTGTTGACATAATTTTTTAGAAGAAAATTCTTTTGATGAATTTTAAGTAAATCAAAAGAAAAGATTATTATTTAAGTGAAGAAAAATTGCTGTTTTGATTTCGGGATTTTAACACCTCAACTAAAAGCATGAGCATATTTTTTAATGATAATAACAGTAATAGTAAACCTAAATTTGTACTGATAGGAGTAGTAAATACAAGTGCTAATCATAAGAAAGCAGAATAAATAATAAATAAATAAAAAAAAAAAACGAAAGAAAACAGTAAAATTTCAGATAAATGTTTTTGATACTAGAGTTGTTAACAACCCATGTGAATTCATGTCCTGGATGTTTTTTGTTTTTTTTTTATCGACAACAGAAATAGTATCACTACTGCACATATATTAATAACACTCGAAAATAGAGATATACAATTTATAAACAGCAAAAGCCCCTCCCTCTGCCCCAGAAGTATTCTTATTTTGTATCCAGAGTTTTTGATACTTATAAACCACATTGGGTGCGTATTACTAGACCCGTTCATGGGAGGGTGACAAGGAGGCGCTGAGTTGGGAAGGAGGCGCTGTAATTCATTTTTCTCCTGACACCACCAACCCTAGGATCGGCTCTGCATATTACAACGCATTAAGTGCATCACATTTTCATGAATCGTACAACGAAGTCATAGGTAAATTAACAAGAGTTTGTTTTTTGATAAGTTTTTCAACTTGACGAATTTGGATTTCAAGCTTTGAAAAGCAAAAATTTAAAATAAATTATAGTTAAAGCAAAATAGATAATTACAAATAAAGTTAGAAAAGCTCATGCTCAGACATGAAGACAGATAGAGAGAGGGAGTTGTTACCATTTAATTTGACATTCGCAGCAGGGCTCCTCCTTTGTATTGCAGTCTCAACTAATTCATTAACTAAAGCCTCTGCCATGGTCACTGTTTCAGTCACAATTTCCTCTGCTTCAAGGTTTGTCACAGAATCAGGATTTGCCTCTTGTTCACCATTTAATAGCGTCACTTTTGCAATTTCTTCAGTTTCTTCTTTTAGTTCAACCTCATTTTCACTGGTATTTAGATTTTCTCCTTCCACTTGTTTTGTTTCACTTTGGTCGCTTAGATTAGTCGAAGAAGAATGTTTGTTAATTGTTTTTCGACTCTCGTCACTTACAACTGGTACATTATTATGACGTGCTGCTTCTTCAATCTACAAAGAGAAAAATGTCAGGTTTAGATGTTACATTTAATGAAGATCAACATAATATGTAATGTGTATGATCAGCTCAAAAATTTTAACATTGGTTTCCTATATCCACCGATATTAGTATTCTGCCGTTTTTTTTGTGTGCATTAATGCTTGGATTTGGTAGAAGGCGAAATACATCAGAATCAGTAAATCGTCAGCGAATGATGACAATTTACTCCTGATTAGTCGGACTAGAACTGGTCTTTCCAAAATAGTATCCTCTGTTTCGAACGGTTTTTTCTGGGATTGACCTTTCGTTAAAAGAAAAAAATTGTGAGTTTCTTTCTTTCTCTTCAACTTCTTAAACTCCTCTTAATTATGATACTTTAATTAATACTTTTTATTGTGAAACATGCTCTGTTCCTTTTGTTGATTTTTTGCCGGGGTTGGGTAAAACCCTTACTAATAATCTTTCCAGTTTTCGTCGGCGCACTGTTTCAGATATTTCTAAAAGAATACGATTTGGATATGCGGCGGAAGTAGTTATTTCAGATATTGTACGTTATTTCTCAAGTACTACTCGTGATCTACTTTCTCCTTACAACCGTCTTGTTAAATGTTTTCTATAGTTAATATTTTGTGTTTTTTTATATGTTTTTTTTTTTTTTTTATTTAATTTCTTTTTACTCCAGATTTTAATATTTATCGTTTAGTGTTTTTGTGGGTATTAAATAAATTTTTACTATCTTTATTATATCAGTTATCCCACCTTCGACCAATCGTCTACACTGATTCGATTCTCAATCGTTCGAACTGATAATGGACATTTAAATTTAGTCTCAAATTTTATCAAATTAAGTTCGTTTTCGCATGCATTCCTGTGTTAAGCCTTGTGGACTATCTATTAAGTTTTGCTTTACATGAACTATACGCTATCAGTTATAAACCTATTAAAAATTCAATATCTGTAAAAAAAAACACTTCAGGTGCAGTTCTCTAACTAGTTCCAAAGGCTGAAAAATTACGCTAACAAGATCTTTCGAAGACTTCCCCAAAAAAAAAAAAAAATTATCAACAAATGTATTTCGACATATCAGTGAATTGGTTCTTACAGAAAAAAGATCATATTTTTTTTGAATTCTCAGCGGAAATAAAAAGCTTTGAAGCATGAGAACTACACTTAAACATTTCTTATGAGATAAAGGATCATGGACTAATTTGCTGCTTTGTATTTCCTCTAATTTCGCACACGTTTGAGCATTTGTACTTCTTAGAACTGTATCTATAATTCTGGCTTAATTCTGCGCCAAAAAGCATATTTCCGTTAATTCCAGCTAATAAATTTTAGTTATTTTACAATTGTACTTTCAATTTCCAACAAAACTAGTAGCAAAAAAATATAAAACAAAGAGTGCACTAATGGAATCTTAATTTATGTGAGCATTGGTAACAGAAATTAAACCGATAATTTAATTCCATTATGAACTTCTGAAGTGGAATGAGCAACCGCAAATCCCCCCCCCCTGAAAAAAATATCAGTAGAAAAAGCGCACTAACGAAATCTTATTTTAGATACTCATCCGTAGCAGAAACTAAACTGATAAATCCATTGCGAACTTCTGAAATGCTACCAAAACAGCAGTTTACCTTGCTTCTTTTTGAATCAAACCAAAGTGAGAACTTATTTGGGCACAAACACAACTTAAAGTAATCTAGCTCAGAGGTATCATTAAATTGAGTACAACGTCTTAAACACTGATACAGTTACACGGTAGCAAGGTGTTTTGTGTCACAGCAAATGAACAACATTTGAATTTCTAATAATCACAACAAGTGACCACAATCTATTAACAAGTTAAAAGACATCACTTTTATACATAATTGAAAAAGGTTTATGCCTTGTCTGCTGACCACGTGCCTCTGGATATAGGGTCATCCCCTAACTAAACACTCCGATCAGGCTGGCTGCAACCTCATGTGGCGGGTGGAGCCCACCCCGGGTATCTCAGTATCTAGGTTAAACCTAGCTCTAATCAGATTCCAGGCCTAGGGTCGGTTAAGCTAGCGACCCTCCACTTGAAAATCAAGTGCTACACAAAGTGACTACATAGCCTCGGATCCGGGCCCCCTTTTAAGATCTCGACCATCGCGCGTCAACGGACATGCTGACGACGTCAGGAAGACTGACAGATTAAACTTTCTAGACCAAAGGGGGCTTCGAATAGCCACCTGGAATGTTTTGACCCTGAATGCACCTGCATCAAAGAACCTACGTTCTCAAGAACTTCGTAAGAATAAAGTGGCAATTGCAGGTCTCACAGAATCCCGTCTTACTGGAAGTGGAGAAGAGCGAATAGGTGATAATCATTCGTTAGTCTGGTCTGGAGGGAGCATGAGAAGAAATGGTATTGGGCTCGCGCTAAACGGCCATGCAAGAAAGGCATTACTCTTGCATGAAGTTGTATCAGACAGAGTAATGAAGGCCCGCTTTGGACATAAGCATGGCAAGATGACAATTTTCGTATGCTATGCCCCGACCAACGATTCCGACGACGTAACCAAGGAAGAGTTCTACTCTGCTCTGTCCACATGTCTGTCAACAGTGTCCCCCCACGATGTCACTGTTCTTCTCGGTGACTTCAATGCTACAGTGCGAGATGATATGGGTGTTTGGCGTGGCACAATTGGACCTGTATCCCCCGACCCACTGAGCGATAACGGCCTTCGCCTACTCGAACTGTGCCGATCCCATGAACTTGTGATCGCAAACACCTACTTTTAACGTAAGACTATCCACCAGTACACGTGGTATAGTAACGACGGTCGCACAAAGAAGATGATTGACTACGTCATTATTTCTAAACGCTGGAGATCATCGCTGAAGAGCTGCAGAACTTACAGATCAGCAGAGCTCAGAAATGCAGATCACAGGCTTGTGTGTGCTGATGTCCAGCTTTGCCTCCATGCCCAGTGATTGGAAAGAAAACCAGTAGCAGCGGTTAATGGGAAACTAAAGTAGCCAAATACTTGCCAGAAGCATAGTTTTGAGATATCCAATCACATTTAGCTCCTTGGCTCGTTCAGCAGCATCGAATATACCAAAAAGTATTTTAAATCATAAATCAGTGAAGGAGAGCAGCTAGTGTTTTACACTTAAAGTTTTCAAAAGAAATTTTGGCTAACTGACAAAACACTGCAGGTCACAGAGAAAAGATAAAGGAAAAGGCTCTTTGGGGACATGGCCACCTATCTAAGGCTCAGAGAAGAGCGGAACAGACTTATTCACCGAGACCGAACTCAGTTTGCTGCAAGGAAAGCCGATGAAATCGAACTAGCAGCAAAAAAGAAAGACATGGGTAGCCTGTTCAAGCACCTCCGTGATCTCACAGAAAATAAAACACCAGCATTGGGACCCGTCCTATCCAGGGATGGGACACTTCTCTCTGATGAGGGTTCTTGTCTCGAGCGGTGGAAGGATCACTTCTGCTCGCTCCTGAGCAACACTAGCCAGTCTATGCCTCCTACTGGGGATAGTCCCAGCCAACCCGGCAGTCCAAAATCCGAAGCAGATCCTCCTCCAGACAAGCTTTTCAGCCCATCAGAAATTCAGAATGCAGTAAAAAGCCTCAGGAACACTAAAGCTGCCGGTATCTGTGGCCTGAATTCAGAACTGCAAAAATATGCAGGTCCTGTTATGCTCCTGTTTCTCCAAACCCTGTTCTCTACAATCTGGCAAACCGAAATAATTCCCGAAGATTGGCGGAAGAGTGTCATTATCCCTTTGTGGAAGAGGAAAGGCTCTAGAAGCGACTGCTCGAACTACCGTGGAATAACCCTACTGTCTGTCCCGGGAAAAATCTTCTCAATGGTCCTGCTAGATCGATGTCGAAATATCATTCGTAAAATCCGGCGACCGGAGCAAGCTGGTTTCATGTCGGACCGTTCAACCATCGAGCAGATTTTTCCGATCCGACAAATCATAGAAAAAGCCACGGAGTTCCGACAAAAAGCTTTTTTTACCTTCGTCGACTTCCGTGCTGCGTTCGACTCAGTGGACCGAGAAGCTCTTTGGCGGATTCTAGAATCGACGGGCCTCCCTGAGAAATACTGCAGACTCTTCAAAGCTCTACACTATGGGACGGAGAGCTGTGTTCAAGTGAACGGCCGGCGCAGCCCGTTCTTCCAAATCACGACAGGAGTGCGCC
The DNA here is from genome assembly GCF_049724085.1 of Artemia sp. Qi Xiang Cuo. Classification (NCBI taxonomy): domain Eukaryota; kingdom Metazoa; phylum Arthropoda; class Branchiopoda; order Anostraca; family Artemiidae; genus Artemia; species Artemia sp. Qi Xiang Cuo. Next base: position 44,032,781 of record NC_142807.1, on the reverse strand, counting down.
AAGGATGTGCAGTGGCCCCAGAGCTCTTCAATGTCATCATAGAATACGTTATGACAAGGACTACTTCACGTCTCAGCTTTGGACTCAAGTTTGGAGATCGTGTCATTACAGATGCTGATTTTGCCGATGTCTTGGCCATTCTGGCGGACTCCATGGAGCAGTTTCTGGAAGCACTTTGAATACTACGAGAAGAGGCTGCGAAGGTAGAAATGCAGATAAACTGGATTCAAACAAAAATTATGGCCATAGACCCATTCTCCCCTGCTGCCAATCCTTCAGTTAGCCTGGACAGCACAACCAGTATCGAAGTTGTCCAAAGGTTTACCTAACTGGGCTCTATAATTTCTTCAGATGGCTCGCTTCTTTCTGAACTACAAGTGAGAATATCCAAAGCGTCTTCTGCCATGGGCAGACTGAACCGTCACCTCTGGCGAAAACCAAACATCAGTCGTACAACGAAGCTGCGGATTTTCAACGCCCTCGTCGGCTCTGTGATGCTCTATGGAGCTGAAACGTGGCAAGCTTCAGCCGCAATCCTCAAGGCAATTGATGTCTTTCAGTCGAAGAGCCTGAGGAGGATCGAAGGTCTACGATGGCTCGACTTTGTCAGCAATGAGAAGCTGCTGCAGCTCACCAAACAGTCTCGGTTTTCGACCCAAGTAGCCGAGTAAACATTACAATGGTTCGGAAACCTACTTCGAATGCCTCCACACAGGCCCGCAAAAACGATCAATGACTTCGACCCTGTCAAAGCCGGTTGGAAGCGACCTCGCGGCCGACCGAAAAAACGATGGTATGACAGCCTGTCCGAGTTCCTGACGATGGCAAATATCAGGTTGAGCGATGTGCAAACGCTTGCTATGGACCGAAGTGGATGGAGGAGACAGACGTCACTCTCTACGCTGAGCAGCGCCCGGCAGGAGACATAAGTCAAGTAAGTAAGTCAAGTTTTGACTCTCACTTAGACTATTTGTCTTGGCTTTTTCTCCAATTAATTAAAAAAAACTTTTTTCACAAAATAAGTTTTTAAAAGAAAAGTAAAGAACTCCATTAAACCAAAAATGAGCACAAATAAAATCAATTGCACTTTAAAATTAAAATTGCACTTTACTGAAAAAGTGAAATTGCACTTTAATGAAAAAAAATACAAATGAATGTACATATTCAGTTTAATATACATATGTTGATATTTATTAACCAAAATGTTAATAATACTTGATTTATTAAAGTTATAAAAGTAAAAACATTTGAACTTTTTTTCAGTAAAGTGCAAATTATGTACTGGCCTTGGGAAGGCAGAGGGATTTTGAACCCTACTCATGTTAATTTCTGGTCGTTTTGAGTTTGAATCGGTCATTTATTGTAATTTCTGTTCGTTTTGGGTTTCATTTATTTATCGATGCTGACTTGTGGTAGTTTTACACTCGGTAGATAATTTTATTTTTGCTTATTTTTGGTTTAATGGAGTTCTTTACTTTTCTTTGAAAAACTTATTTTAAGGAAAAGTTTTTTTTTTAACTAATTTCTGTTCGTTTTATATTGACATAGTCTTTTCAGGGGAAAAAAATAATGGTTTAAATCTTTTCAGTTTTTTTAAGACTTTATAGTTTAGCCTGCTATTTGTGTGCTGGAGAAAATTTTTCAGCAATTTTTAACAATATATTCCCTTTTAAAAATCTGGACACAAATAGTAGTGTTTAATTTAGTTTCATACCTCCTCAAGTTGACCTGAAATAGAAAACTTTATACCATACGCAAAAAAATATTTCTAAGCTCTTTGACAGCTTGGATACACTTAAACTATTTTGATTTGGTTAAATTTTAAGAGCGGAAGCAGTAATAGAAGTAGTCCCAAAAGTTGAACATAATACCATAGGTCGTTCTTGGGATACTGCTGAGATGCCTTATTGGGGATTAGCATTAACACAGTGCATTTAGATCTAATCTAAAGGCAACATTTAGTTTTTAAACATAATGGGCAAATTGCATTGGGGGGTTGAGCTACGCAATAGCCAAAAAGATACAGTTACAAGAACGTTCGGCTGTGCTGAACAAAACAGCTATCTTGAATTTTGATTGGAAGTGTTTGGAAAATTATAAGCTAAAGAGGAGGGCTGATTGCCTTCCAATCCCTTTTGACTCCTGAAAAGGGTACTGAAACTTTGAACTTCCAACCAAATTAGCTCCTTTAAAATATCAATGATATTACTTGCTATGATAGAGCAGCGCTGCCTATAATATTGCTTATATGCCCATTTAATGCTTGCATGCGTATACTTTTTTCGTGTAATTGAACTACCCCTAAACGATTCAACTTAATGCCCTTAAGTGTGAGTAGTCACAGTAACCGTAGAACGATTTTATTTCAATACAGTTACAATATTGCTCAAAATTTTCACCTTAATGCCCTTAGAATTATTAGTAGCACCAGTAGTTATAGTAATAGCAGTAGGAGCAGTAGTAGTAGTAGTAGTAGCAATAATAATAATAGTAGCAGTAGTAGTTCTGTGAGTAGAAGCAGTAGTATTATGAAGCAGATATTATCTTTTGGATAGTTCAACATCCCCCATGACAAGCGTTGTAAGTTTTAATTTGATATACGAAACTGTTGCTAAGACATCGTTGATATGCCCTTTTGACAACCTGCATACGGATGGCAGGTTGTCCTCCCTACAACAGAAATCTTCAGAAATATTCTCTAAAAAATTTCACCTTCATGCCCTTAGGCATAATTGTAATAGTAGTCACGGCAGTAGTATAACTACTCAACTTAATACAATTAGCCATTGCTATGATATTGTCGATTTGCTCGTTTTTAACCTGTATAGTCGTATACTTTTAGTAATTTTAATCTTAATGCCCATTAGCCTTGCAAGCAGTTGCGATAGAAGTAGTAATTGGAGCAATAGTAACAGTAGTAGTAGAACTAGTAAATGTTGCAGTAGCAGTAGTATTAGTAGTAGTGTGCACATATTATCTTTTGGTCAATTGACCATCCCCTTTAAGTATTCTCTATGAGTTCCAATTTAATACACAAACCAATTCTTAGAATATACTATTTTGACAATCTAAATGCAGTCCCTTTTGTTAGTTCGAATTTTCCATCAATATTCTCTCAAATTTTATCTTCATAGACTTAGCCTTAATAATACTATTATCACAGCAGTTTCGGTGGTAGTAAAAGTAGTTTGAGTGTTGGTGTTGTATTAGCAGTAGTAGTAGCAATAGTAGCAGCAGTATTTTTAGCGATAGAAGCATGTGTATATTGCCTTTAGGTCAGTTGAAAATCGCTTTCATGATGCCCCAGAAGTTTTACCTTTATAGGTTAAGCCATTTCAAAAATATTGATGATGTGCGCTTTTGACACCCTTTTCACCTTAATACTCTAAAATTTATAAGTTATTGCAATTGAAGTAGTAGCTGGAGTAGATTAGTAGCAGTAGTAGCAGAAGGTAAAGTAGAAGTAGTATTAGTGTTAGTAGTGACAAGCATATATTATCTTTTTGTCAATTGATCTTCCCCTTTAAGTATTCTCCCAAAGATTCAACTTAACACCAAAATCAATTATTGAGATACGCCCTTTTGACAATCTACATGCGCATAATGTATTTTGATTTAGTTCAAATTTTCCAACAATATTCTGTTAACTTTTCACCTTCAAATACATGGCGTCAATTGTACTCGTATCATAGTAATAGCGCTAAAAGAAAGAATAGTAGTAGCACTAATAATCTATTATTTTTGGTGGTAACAGCAGAAGCAGCAGTAATAACAACAGCAGTAACAGTTACATTTTGCCTTTTGGTCAACTGAACATTGACATCCTAGTTGACATCCCCAAACACATAATTACTGAGCTTTTTAACAATGCTGAAAAAATCAAAACTTTGTTTGAATGTTTGTTATGGAAAAGGATGGGCGTGGGGGGGGTCCCTCAAATAACTTTGGTTCTTAAAAAGGACACTATAACTTCCAATTTAAAATCAAATAGGATCCATCTGAATTTTACACGACCATCCATTCTATAAGAACCTTATATGCCCCCAGGGCATAACTTAAAGCCCTTGCCTCATGGCTCTGGGGGGATGTTTCAACCTTGGAGGCATTGTTATAGGTTCTTTGGACAACTTTAAACAAAATTGTCATCGCAAAATTTCAATCATATACATTTGGTGAAAAAAGGGGTAGTTGGAAGGGGGGGGGTCCTCCATCACTACTGACCCTTAAAAGGAAACTAGAACTTCTGATTTCAACCAAATGAGACACCTCTAAAGTTTATACAACCATCCTTTCCATAAGAACCTCAAATGCCCAGGGGCATAACTTACAACTCTCGCCCTTAGGCTCTGGTGGTTTGTATCAACCTCAAAAGCCTTGTTATACGATCTTTGGACTATTTTGAGCAAAAGGTCTGTCTCAAAATATCTATTGAGTGCATCTGAGGAAAACGCGACTTGCTTGTGTGTGTTTATCTGCGCTCTGATCACTTTTACTCTTAAAAAGGGCACTAGAACCTCTGATTACGAATCCAATGAGTCCCTTCCAAAGCATATACGACCACCCTTTCTATAAGAACCTTATATACCCCAAGAGCATAACTTACAACGCTTGCTCTGAGAGCTGTAGGAGGGGAGGGGGACTTCCTCACAGACATAATTTCCAGACCCTTCAACTACGAGGAACAAAATTGTTATCTCCAAATTTTGATTGGAGGTGTGAAGGGAAATGATGAGCGTGGAGGGGGGGGGCTAAATGCCCTCCATCATTTTCGACGCTTAAAAAGGAACTAGAAGTTCCAATTTTCACCCAAATAAGCTTCTTCTAAAGTTAAAGAAAGTTCCCTCCGGAAAAAACTTAAATACCCCGCGGCATAACTTACAACTCTCGCCCCCAGGATCTGGTGGTTTGTATCAACCCCAAAAGACTTGTTATATGATCTCTGGACTATTTTGAAAATAACGACTGTCTCAAAATTTTTTATTCGCTGTATTTCGGGAAAAACGACGTGTTGAGGGGGGGTAGCTACCCTCAAATCACTTTGATTCTTAAAAAGGGTACTAGAAATTCATGTTACCAATCCAAAGAGCCCCCTCCTAAATATATATGACCATCCCTATTCTATAAGAACCTTATATGCCCCCGGGGCATAATTTACAACCCTTGCCCTGAGAGCTGTGGGGGGTGGGATTGTCTTCCTCAAGGACATAATTTCTGGACCCTTCGACTACAATGAACAAATTTGCTATCTCCAAATTTTAATCGGACGTCTTTGGGGAAATGGTGAGTGTGGGTGGGAGCTGGTTGCTTTCAAATCACTTTTGACTCTTAAAAAGGGTACCATAGCTTCCAATTTCAAATCAAGTGAGCCCCATTTGAAGTTTATACGACCACTCATTCCATAAAAACCTTATATGCCCCTAGGGCATGACTTATAACCTTTTCCCCAGGGCAATAGTTAAGACAACCGTCCCTTCCATAAAAACCTTAAATGCCCCCGTGGCATAACTTATAACACTTGCCCCCAGGTTCTGGGGGTTTGTTTCAACCACAAAAGCCTTGTTATGTGATATTTAGACTATGTTGAATAAAATGGCTATCTAAAATTTATATTAGTTGCATTTCGGGACAATACTACCTGTGTGTGTGTGTGGGGGGGGGGGGGGTCGCTGCCCTCCGATCACTTTGACTCTTAAAAATGGTACTAGTTTCTGATTGCCAATCCAATGAGCCCCTAAGGAGTTTATATGGACCACACTTTCTATAAAAAAAAAAACCTTATATGCCCCCAGGGCATAACTTACTACCCTTGGCCTGTGGGCTGGAGGGGAGGGGATTTGTTATCCTCAAAGACATAATTTCCAGAACTTTCAACTACGTTGAACAAAATGTCTATCTCAAAATTTTGATTGGAAGTGTTTTAGAAAATGACGGGCACGGTGGAGGGGGAGGGGGGCATTTGACCTCCGTTCACTTTCGACTGATAACAAAGGCACTAGTCCTCTTAATTTCCGATCGAATGGGCCCTTTTTGAAGTTTTTACGACAACGCTTACTGTAAAAACCTTATATGCCCCAAGGGTACAACTTACAACCCTTGTCCTGAGGGCTGTAAGGGGTTGTCATATTCGAAGACAAAATTTTTAGAGTTTTCAACTACGTTGAACAAAACGGCTATATCAAAATTTTGATCAGAAGTGTTTGGAGAAATGAAGGGCGTGGGGGGCATTCGTCCACCGATTACTTTCAACTATCAAAGGGGCACTAGCCCTTTCAATTTCCAATCGAATGAGCCCTTTTTGAAGTTTCTACGACAACGCTTTCTATAAAAACTTTACTTACTCCAAGGGGATAACTTGCAACCTTCGCCCTGAGGGCTGTGGGGGGGGGGGTGTCATCCTAAAAGACACAATTTCCGGACCTTTCAACTACGTTGAACAAAATGGCTATCTCAAAACTTCGATTTGATGTGTTTGGGGAAAGGGTGGGCGTGGGAGGGGGGTTAGTTGCCCTCTAGTTACTTTCGACTATTAATAAGGGCACTAGCCTTTTCAATTTCCAATCGAATGAGCCCTTTTTGAGGTTTTTACGACAATGATTTCTATAAAAAACCTTATATGCCCTCAGGGCGTAACTTGCAACCCTTGCCATGAGGGCTGGGGTGTAATCATCAGATATAATTTCCGGCCCTTTCAACTACGTGGAACAAAATAGCTATTTCAAAATTTTTATTTAATGTGTTTAGGGAAACGATGGGCGTCGAAGGGGGGTTAGTTGTCCTCCAATCAGTTTCAACTATTAAAAAGGGCACTAGGCGTTTCAATTTCCAATCGAATGAGCCCTTTTTGAAGTTCCTGCGACAACACCTTCGATATGAAGCGCCCTGGTCTAAGAAAAAAAAAATTATACATTGTGCGACATCGTTCTTTACTTAGGCAGCGCTATTGCGCTAACTATGATTGGCCATGGCTCTGAACTTTTTCACAACAGTCCACCAACTTGATTTTAATTCAAAAATCAAAGGAATGACATCATTTTAAAACCATTCTGAAAAAGGCTTATGCAAGCTTTGCCTCTCACTCAAGACTATCAGTCTTGGCTTTTTCTCCAATTAGTCATGATTCTTAACTTTTTCATCCAAGTCCACCAACTTGATTTTAATTCAAAAATCAACAGAACGACATCATTTTTACACAATTATTTAAAAGCTTATGCCAGCTTTGCCTCTCACTCAGACTATTTGTCATGGCCTTTTCCTCAATTAGCCATGGCTCCGAACTTTTTCACCACAGTCCACCAACTTGATTTTAATTCAAAATTCAACGGAATGGCATCTTTTTTATACAATTCTGGAAAAGGCTTATGCCAAATTGCCTCTCACTCAAGACTATATGTCTTGGCTTTTTCTCCAATTAGCCATGACTCTTAACTTTTTCATTCAAGTCTCATGTCTTGTTGAACTTTGTTCAATAAGATATGAGGGCTCAAAAATAAACTCTGAAAAGCACAGTACACTGAAAACCATGAAATTGAGACAATATGCAGAATATTACTATTATATTTTTTAAGTCTAGCTTTTAAAATCAACAATGTAATTTTGTCCTTTTTCTCAGTGAGTTTTACAAGACTTTGCCGTTCTTCGTGATCGAAAATCGTAAAATGGCTTATGGTTCAAAATATATGATTAGGTGCGGATGGCACTGTTCCTCAGCAGGGCACATTTTGCATGTGTGAAGTATACAGTTGTAGAAAAAACTTGTTTCTCTATCGGTTGGGGTTTAAATCATTATGGGGGAGAGGGTCCGACAATAGAGAAGAACTTTTGATAGTAAAATATTCTCCATGTTTTATGCTTCACTACTACTTCCTGGCTGTTCCACTGGCAAACTCAGGGGAACAGTGCTTGGACTGGCTTAAAAACCTGCCCAATTGTAAAAGATTTGAGCATACAAGCATTATAAGAAATACCTTTTCCAGAACTGGACCCCCCCCCCCCACCGCAAAAAAAAATATAATCCACTATAAAATGGAATCCTGACTATGCTACTTCCAATAGTCACTAGTCAAAGCTACTATCCCTCTCTGTTTGTAGAAAACCAAAACAGGTAAAAGTGACATAAAAGGTAGCCTATGCTTAATCGAACAGGTAACTTAACTGTATTACCCATTTCTAACAATATTTTCATCAGGGCTATTTTCAGATAAGTTACAAAATCAGCGCTTTCTACACATGACGAAAAATCGACTAGGATAAATCTCACAGAAACACAAACTTATTTAAATACAATTACCGCTTGATTTTCCATCCTTTGAAAGATGACGCTCAGCATCTGTGTGAGGGTAGCTTTTGCTGTTTTCTGGTTGACAATATTCTTACTTGCCAAATAGATGTCATAACAGGTTTTCACAGATATTAGCACAGTTTTTTCATGGACTTCAACATGCTGGGATGTCATTATAGTCAATAGAGCCTGAAAAATGGATTATAATAAATTAAAAACGGAAGCTTGATTGCTTTCGATTTATACCAGAAAAAAACTATCTCATTTTTATTCCGACACAAGGGGAATAATGAGGGATATCATCTAGGAGGGAACATAATTTTAAGAAATTATAGAAAAACTCTGAAAAGGAGGCAGTTTTAACGTGCAATAAAGATTTTTCGGGTTGGTTTAGTCACACAGACCCCAGTTTTAGTGTCCGCACTATGTGATTAAGAGATGGGGTCACGAATATTAATTAAAAAAGGATCATTCAAAAACACAAAAGGTATTTTATTTATACAAAGAGAAAACAACACTGTTTTGAAGCTGACTTTTTTGAAAACATGACCTATAACAAGACACATATAGCATTAAAAAATCCTAAAACGTTCAAATGACCGCGTCAAAAAATATCAATTGAAAGTTGTCAAAATTATCAAATACCTTTGCACATATTGTTCCAAATTAGTTATGGTTTCTTTCTTTTATTTTGCACTCGACAAAAAGTAAAATAATCCAAACTATAAGTACACTTGTCTGAAAAAAACGGTACTTATGTACTATCTGTAACACACGCGAAAAGTGAAGTTTGGTTGATGCTAATGAAATAAAACAAAAAAGGATAAAAATATAATAGTTTAGAAACAAATTTTGGCTATATATTTGAATATTAGGGGGGGGGGAGGGATAAATCATAACATATATTAAATACGTAACCTAACCTAACCGAACCCAACCTAGGTGCCATTTTCCCCTAAACCCCCAAAAACAACAGTTTAGCTATTGTAAACGCAATGACAAACCACAGTTTCCAATCCAATACTCTATTGAAAGAAACCCGTTTGACTTGTTTCTTAAGCATCTTCCCTATATAAGATGGCGCGTGTGTTACAGATAGTACATAAGTACCAAAAAACCCTTGGGCTATTCATGAAAGACTTCTAGAGCCACAAAATCACTGTTTGGAGAACAGTTTGGTAAAACAAAACTATCAGGGCCATTTCTCTTTGAAGAGGATTATAGACACACTTTAACTATCAATGGGAGGGGGGGTATTAATTCACGTTGAGAGGCTTTTTACGGCCAGAGTATAATTATGGTGAATTTTTATCTCTACAGCAGCACAAATATAATCACAGGAACGTACGCAAGGTAAGGCCTCCCCCCCCCCGCCAAAAACAAATTCTACATTTTCCCAAACTTCTGGCCATTTCTTATTAAAATTATCGACTAATTTTTTTTTAATCTCCCATGAAAAAAATACCTACGAACGTGTCTTCCTAACCGGAGATTCCACAGATCGAGAGAACTTTACAACTTCAAGATCATATTTTTCTCGGTGAGAAATTCAACAAAACAAGACTCAAAACTGGCCTCTAAAACCTTCCAATTTCTAGACACTGTGTTTGTCTATTTTTTTGGAAAGACCTTTTTAGTTCAATACAAATTTGAAGTAGACATAAAAATATCATACTGACAATCCTGTCTGAATGTAGCCTGTCAAACTGCCATTATATAAATAAGGAGTAAGAGATACATATTAGTTACTTTATCCCTAGTTCCTGTATTCCTTTGCTCCTATATTCCTTACTTGTTTCCAAATCCTGCTTTAAACACACTTTTTTTCGTCATATCCCACCCTTGATCCCCCTTTAACGTTTAGACTGCATCTACCTATGACAATCAACATTCAGCCAGTTATAAATGTAAGATTAGACAGAAGTAATTACCCTCAAGTTTGATGCCTAACTAGGTACAAATGAGGATAATTTTAAAATCTCAGAGTTACGTGATATCCACCAAAAACAAACATAAATGTAGTTTTAACATTTTATCTTGATGTATTATGTCATATCACGTATTATCTCATATGACATTTTAAAAAAATATATTTAATATGTGCTGTTTTGTATTTTATAAACAAGATGTCTTAAATACTTCGTTTTGCAGTAGTAATAACTTTAGTTCGTAACTAGTTCAAAAGTAGTAAAAAAGAAGAAGAAAAACTCTAAAAAAATACTTTCTCTTTCTCTTTCTCTATCTCTATCTCTATCTCTCTCTCTATCTCTATCTCTATCTCTATCTCTATCTCTCTCTCTATCTCTATCTCTATCTCTATCTCTATCTCTATCTCTATCTCTATCTCTATCTCTATCTCTATCTCTATCTCTATCTCTCTCTCTCTCTCTCTCTCTCTCTCTCTCTCTCTCTCTCTCTCTCTCTCTCTCTCTCTCTCTCTCTCTCTCTCTCTCTCTCTCTCTCTCTCTCTCTCTCTCTCTCTCTCTCTCTCTCTCTCTCTCTCTCTCTCTCTCTCTCTCTCTCTCTCTCTCTCTCTCTCTCTCTCTCTCTCTCTCTCTCTCTCTCTCTCTCTCTCTCTCTCTCTCTCTCTCTCTCTCTCTCTCTCTCTCTCTCTCTCTCTCTCTCTCTCTCTCTCTCTCTCTCTCTCTCTCTCTCTCTCTCTCTCTCTCTCTCTCTCTCTCTCTCTCTCTCTCTCTCTCTCTCTCTCTCTCTCTCTCTCTCTCTCTCTCTCTCTCTCTCTCTCTCACGATATTTTTCCTTTACATGATGGTATCTTAATGGTTTTCTTTTCACTAATTCAATAGTGAAGATATGCTTACACTGTGATTTAAGGAAAAAGATAAAAAATTACACTATCTCTGCATCAACTTATCTCAATTGAAATTCTCTGAAATTACTATACATAATGGATAAATATTTACAGTTTTAGCTTTAGCAACAGTTCATCTTCTTTATTTAGAGCTTTTTGGTTCAATTCTACCTTTGATTCAGTGAAGAAGCTGATTTCAACAACTAAACAAGCAATGTATACAACTTATAAGCAAATTAGATGCTTAGGACGATAACAACTGTTAAGGGGATTATAAATGATTCAAATAAAGCAATGATATACAACAGATAATGTTATCTCAATTGTAATTTAGCAACAGTTCTACTTTCTGATTCAGAACTTCAAAAATGCCCCGTAGTTTTTATATATACATGATTTTACTTTAGTTTACTAACTAAAGGAATGGTGGACACCTTTTAATGCACATAACAATGTGTATGCGAAGTCTATATATTGCCATATTTTGTTTCTTTTAAAGAACAAAGCATGACCTTTTCAGAGGTTTAAGCGACCAAGAAATGATCATTGCCGACGGTGTAATTCGAAGCATCAAATGGTGATATGAAGCGGAATGAAATTGCTTTACTAAATGGTTCTGATGTGAGCCAGTTAGGGCAAAACAAACGATCTTACTATTTGAATGCAAATCCTCATTTGATTGATAAATCAAATAATACATACTTAAATTTAGAGGCTGCAAGCAAAGAAGCATCGAATGAAAATGCACAATTTTAAAAGAAAAAATGAAATGATCTTCGCTAAATATAGGAAATATTACTGGGTTCCGACTTCTTCCTTATGCAGTAAGGTATAGAAATCTAGCGTTGATCAAACTTCTTCAAGAGGCACGAGCAAATCCGAATGCTAAAACTTTGCTCAAGACAACACCTTCAATTTTTGCTATACTTAATTACTTTTGGGATATGGAAAATATACTATATGATTACAGTACGGAACAAGGGAAACCCATATGAGGCTACTTACTTCAGCCTACATCTGGCGTCCAGATTGAAGACGCCATGACTCAAACCCATGTGCTGAAGGACGTAGAATTGCAAGTCTAGTGTGCGATTCCCTCGTAAAGAGTGGCTCAAGAAAGAGAGACAAAGAAAGAGTTCAGTTTGTCTTTTACTCTCTTTCTTCTTCAGTGTCAATAAAGTGATACCTTTCACTTGCCAATGGTCTAAGGTTTATTGCACTGACAACTATCAATGGGAAATTACGCAGGGTATAAGACACAAGACATTCGGCAACAGAGTGACACGGCAATTGCTGATTTCTTGAAGGCTTTACCCATTGGAGAACTGAGTTCTCAGCACTTTAGGCCGTTATTGTCATAAAACGTAAATGATGGAGATCCCACCCGTGATTTTAACTCGTTTTCTTTCACTCAGTTTCTTGTTTGTTTGTTACATAAATTTGCGAGTAATTTTTTAACCATCGCCGAGCGTTCAATTACTTCCTAAATTTATCAGTATAGGCAATTCCGGTGAAACCTCAACAATGTCGTACTAAAATTTCCCCGTGTTGTATTTTTTGAAAAACACTACCTTTTTAGGTCGTATTTCATATAAAAAATTTAGAGAAATTTCACAATTAATCGCATCGAAATACAAGATTTAAACTTGAAAGCACTTTTTGAAGACAAAAAAACATTCAAGTAAGTGAATATTAGCATTTGAAGCTGCTAGTAGCTAATGACCGACATCTAGTAGCTAATGATTAGTATCTAGTGGCCAATAAACGACACCTAGCAACAGCTGAATAGCTGCAACTTCGTAAAGAATGGATCCCAGTCCGTAGCAACAGAAAATTAAATAGCATTGCAATACAAAATATTTTACCAAAAGCCGAAGCTCGGGTGGTCTAACGAACCGCATTATTAGGAATATGGAAACACGAAAATAGTCAAAGTAAAAAAGAAGAATCATTTCTCCCTTCTTGGACGTCAACTACAATAACGTTTTATTGTACCTAGATAGAAAGACGGAAATCGTCACCCATGAGGTTGGGTAAAATAGGTTTCAAACCATCTTTGATGCGGAAAATGGTGTTTTAAAATTTAAAACTGTGACTTGCATAGATTGTGAATTGATGAATTCAGTTCTATAAAAAAAATGTACCAGTGTTCAGTTCTATATGCAAATATCCCAGTATTCAGTTCTAAAGGTTATACGGTGTTCAGTTCTCTTTTTATCATTAACGGTGAAGACATCATAGCTTGTATATTGGTTCTATCTTTGATTTTTTCACACCCAGCAAAACCAAACGTCAAATTCATAAATAATTTTTCTAAAAAGTCCGAAATAATGAGAGCCAAGTGATATCTCTGAAACACATTACCTTCATTTAATTCCAATTTTTCTCCCTTGACAGTTTTTTTCAAAACCATTTTTGATTTTTGGTTACTATGAGCAGTGGTTCAGCCTAGCCCTGATCTATTTTAAGACCAAATGTTACATACAGGAAAAATCTTTCGGCTTTTTTCTGTTACCCAACACACCCCTTAAAATATATTAATCTTATTTTCTTTGAGGTATTCCATTAATCTTATTTCTTATGCCGCAATCTTTAGCTTCCTCACAAGCCGAAAAAAACTGGTTCTCCAAAAAACTTAACTGGAAAAAAAAAATGGCTCTCCAAAATAAACTTATATAAACAGCTTTTCCTATATTAAAAAGACTATATTACAAGATTTCACCAAACCACAGAAACGTCAGTCAGCTGTTCATTTTATTTTTCTTAGATCATCCTTTGTAAGTTTTCAAACTTAATTTTACATAGCATATATCCGTATAGGATATAGCTGGATGCATCCCATTGGATACGGGATACAAGTATTATAGGAAAAAAAATCGTGTCCTCTTTTTACTAGAAACGTTTGTAATTTTCCTCTTCAATCTTTAAAATCTCAATAAAAAAAAATCATAAAAATAGAAGCCGATCATGGTAAAAACCTGAGCAATGAGTCGGCAATGTGACTGATAATATTCCTTGCTAGTCCAAAAGCAATCTAAATATACATTTTTTTTTCTTTTTCCGATTAATCCAGCAGCAATTTTTAATAAGGTCAAAATAAACAAACAGCAAGATAAGCAGGAGAAATACCTTAATAATTTGCAGCTGTACTCCTTCATCTGTTTGCGTACCGGTAAAACAATTGCAGATGGTTTCAACTAAGCGATCAATAAGTCTTCGGGACTTGTTTCCTTGGTCTATTTCATTTCCAGTCAGGTGACCATAGGCAATAAGCTTCTGGAGGCAATCCATTGCTGAAACCACGATTCGTGGTGTTTTCGACTGACATCCTAATTCAAATGGAGTCACATATTTTTCCGCACTCATAACACTCCCAGCTTCATTTCGAGGAAGAGGTAAGGCTGCTGAAGTAGCATTTTCACCTTGAGGGATTTTTCCAGCTTGGAGTTCTGCTCTGATACTCTCTAGGTCGAAAAAAAATTAATTACACTTGCAGTCTAAGATATGTGTTTTTTCAAACCACAAAAGTAGTAGGCTTTTTGAGAAAATAATTAAGAATAAGAGATTAGATATTGAAACAAATATGAATATTAACACGAATATAATACATTAAAAAAGATCCAAGAGCGCATACAAAAGGAGACGAGCCAGTCATTTGCAGACCCCCCCCCCCCGCAAGTAGATGACAAATAATACACAAAAATGTGCCAATTTTGCTATAAAAAAAAATACATCTTGCTTGCACTCGAAGCTTCTCTGCCTCCTCCCTCGACAAAGCTTCGCAGGTTCCCTTTACAAAAAGTTCCCTTTAAAAGTTTTTTTTGCTTGTTCCCTTTACAAAAAGTGTTTACTTACACCCATGAACAGAAACATTTACAGCGTAAATAGAGAAACAGCTACTCTATTATCTAGGGCTATAACTGTTACAGGTTAAATTAGCGAATCATGGGACCGAAAATGATTCAGAGAGCAGTCATAAAAATTCATTCCAACGATTTGCTTAACGAATAATAAACTATCTAATCCTAAACATATAGAGGGAAGTTGCTCTATGAATATAAAACAAAAGAAGAGAAATCTGAAGTTTATATTTATTCATCTAAGAAAAATAGAAAAAGCAAGAAATGTACCTAATTTGAGAAGTGAAAAGAACTTGTTTTTTTAATAAACAATGATTACTTCATTAACAATTATCTAAATTAATAATACTTGAGTACCTTTCGAGAATTTAAAATGTAATCTAATCTGAAAAATCTATTTAACCATTCCAAAAATCAGGGAATTATTCTGGATATGATGTAGATTCCAGTTCCTCTTCCTTTTCTTCTCTACTGTCCCATTGATAACACATGTCAAATACTTGAAACACCCAATTTCGCGATTCCTTGTGTGAATGCAATTACAACAGAGCATCCACATTTTCAATAATTTTTGCTAAGCAGCCTCTCGAATTTTTTTCACCAAATACATACACAATTTTACAGGAAAACAAGGCTAACCTCGCAACTCAAGACGATTTCCAAAAGAAAGCATAGCACCGTATTTTTAATAGCAAATTTACGGCAGGCAGCGCAATTGATCTCAATAGCTAGTATAGTGATTCATGACTGAGCTCAGTACTTGACTGGTTAGGTTTATCAGACCATTATGCTTATCAGAAAGGCTTATCATCTTGGTACTTGAAAGAGTAGACACTTTCCATAATTATGAAAAACTTTCAACAGCCTACGCAATATACTTTATGAAGAAACAGAAATTTGGCTTTTGCTAAAGAATGAAAATAAACTACAAAATTTTAAAATTGAGTATTGTTAGAAGGACTTGATTTTAGGCACTACTTTAATATCAAATCCCCAATCCATCTATCAAACTGAAATGTCTCTATACATATGTTCAAAATTGCATTTTAGTCTTAACACTTTAGGGAAGGATACATACATTTCTAGACATTAGTTTACTACATTTGGCGGTAAAAAAAATTGTTCTCGAGACAGATTACGGAAACCTTTAGAATCACGAAAATCACCTGTAAAGCATTATTTAACTTAATAATTTACCAATTAAGATGCTTAAAAATTCGCGCTCAACTATTCAAATTTAAAATATTAAAGAGGTTGAAACGTTAGATGGTAGATGTACACCATATAAACCTTTGATTTAAAACATTAGCTTACACTTTCAACTGCTCTGAAAATAGAAAAAGGCGATAAAGGGTAAAATATTTCATGTTGAAAAAAAAATATAGAAACTAATTCTTTTTCAGGGTTCTTTACGAATGTTCCGATTAAAAGAGAATACATTTCAAGACAGGATTAGGCAGTACCTGCATACGGGGGATTTTGAGCTGGGGTTTCCTCCTATGACTGATCCTAATACTCCTCGAAGTACTCTTAACACTTAAGTCAACACATTATTTAAGAATCGTTGAGTGGATCAATAAGATCCTTAGTCCTATGTACTCATAATGCTCATGGAGAGAAGAGGGGAGAGGCACCCCCTTTGCATAAAAGGGAAATATTTAAAGTACAATTATCAATATCACATTCAATGCTTAATATAAAATATGAAAACAGTAAAAAAAACTATTCGTTGGTATTTCTTCAGGAGCATTTTTGGTTAACTTCATATAAATTCTTTTTGGAATACAATTCTAAGAAGCTTTCTAATGGTAAAATCTGATTTCTTGTAGGATCAGACCATGCTGTTTTACCTAGAAGCAAGTAGGTACTATCAACAACTCCCTTGATATTGATTTTGTCGCTTCTTTTTCAATTTATTTATCGGAATTTTTTTCCTTTTTAGTAAAGCTTGTAAATTCATTAACCTTAAGGTCGGGCATGACCACTCCCTTTGGCCCTTGCCAAAATATTGTCCCTGAATATATCTAACAATCAATGTTTTTTAATTACTTTGAGTTTATCAAGATCTCAGTCTCTTTGAAACGAAACAAATTGTCGACATATTTTAAAATATTGCAATTTTGATTTATATTACTATCGTGAGTTAGAACAGAAAACCGTCAAGCCATGCTTGCTTAAGTCATGTGTTCCTAAGCTTCCTTGTCCTTCTGCTCCCAGCATCATAACTGGAATGAGATGTTTTTATAGCTTCTACAACTGCAAATTCATCACAACGAGGGTAAGGTTGACACAATGGCAAACACACTTTCTCCATGCACCCAGTTCAAGTTTTCTAATTTGGTCATCTTCAAAAGCAATTTTAACTTATTTTACATTGTCTCCCAGCCCAATCTGGAGTTTCCTGCCTTGATCTTACCAGCTTGAGGGCTCAACTGATTCCCATTCTTAAAGAGTCACATTTCATACATCATTGCCAAGCTTCAGTCATAAAACAAAAACAAAAACCCTGAAATGATTTCTTGAAAAATTTCTAGCATATCTGCCTCTTCTCTCATTATTCCCATGCTTCCAGCCCCCCCCCCCTCACTTAGAGAAGATGAATCATCTGTTTATTCAAACACTCCAGGTATTGAATGGTCTTGATCAGACATTTTGGTTTTCTTACACGTTCCCAAGTTTAGTGAAAACCCTTTGTGCTTTTACTATAGATAAATCATAAACAAGAATTATAACCTGAAATAAAGAAAAAAACGGAGAAATTAAATTATATTCATTTCAAAAGTAAAAAAGCATAATCAAATAAAACCAGCTATTTCGGAAAAACTTTCATAACCTTTGTACAACAGCATACAAAAATTGAAAGTATCTAAAACCCATAAAAAAAAGGATAATAGCGAACACCTGTACATTCCATCAATTTTAATTTTAATATAACAATAACTACATCTTGGAATAGAGCAGACTCAGCAAAGAACAAGGTTATCAACACCATACAAAACGGAATAGACATTTCTAAACTAATAAGGGGAAATCCAGGACCTTTCTAAGATTATGTGCAGCATAAGAAATAAGACATGCTGCAAGTCATTAATACTGTGATTCCCACCGTGGGGCACAGGCCTCACCGGTGGGGCATGGCATATCTTGTTGGGTCATGGTCAGGACGTCAACCCATCCGTCGACTATACTTTGGCACCATCCGGGTTGCAGCGGTAGCTAGCAACCTAGTAACAGACGATCACGTTCAATGTTAAGAAATAATAACCCATAACTCCTAAAAATAGAGTCAGATCACAACAAAAAGTACACCATTAGAACCGTCTTTATTATGACACTTTTCTTGATTTTCAAGCCAATATATTTCCCTTGCTGTTCAAGCCAAGGGACAGAAAGTTGCCTATGGGTTTTTATATTTGTTAAAATTGCACATGATCGTTCTTACTAGGTTACTAGCTACAGCTGCAACCGGGAAAAGACGTTTTTCATGATACATGATAGTATTGCAATGACGTTATATAAAGGGTGTTGTATTCAGACAATATTTTTCATAAAATATACTTTACAAATGCCTAGAGAACAACCCCCCAAAAAGATACCTAGCATTAATGACATTTTTGAATAACAGAACTTAAATATCGTGAGAGGGTATCAGGATTTTAGAAATGCTTAGGTGGGGCATGGCTCAAAATCGGTTGGGAATCACTGCATTAATACCTATTAAAAAAAGACAAAAGACATATGCTAATAGTTGATTAATTCTGTTAGTCTGTCTCTCTTTTTTCGTCGATTTCAGATGTTAGTTTTTGCCTTAAAAAAGGACTTCCAAAAGCGTTCTCAGAACACCCAGTTTAGCTTATTTCGGCATGTTCAATATTAAAATAGTACGCAACACCGCTATTTTCTGCCATTTTTTATTTATGTTGGGGAAGGAGCTATCTAAGCATAATTTGGATAGTATAACTTCTATTCACATACTCTCAGAACAGTATGTTTTCGAGCTTAAAACTACATATATCAAGATTTTTTTTTTTACCACATAGAAAACAAACGCTACTTTAAATAAACAAACTTATAACGTAAGCCATTATTTAGTACAAAATAATCTAGACAGATGATTTGAGTGTTTTGAATGAAACTGCTCACGAATTGAATAAATACTCCGTGGCTTTGAGGACCAAGGGTATGATAGTGGGATTGAAAAATAATATTAAGGAAAGTAAGTCGCTTGAATTAGGAATAATGAGTATGAACAGGTTGGGTACCAAAAACATTGACCAAGTGGATAGCTTCACTAATGTAGGTACTACTATAAGTAGTAAGAAAGGTGAACATAGTGAAGGTGTAAAACGTATTATAGTCAAGACTTAAGGTATTTCTTTCGCAGAATAAGAAAATTTGAAGGAACATAAAGATAAATTTTAGAACTTAAAACAGGACACTAGAGACATTTAGGCTAGTGTACCTTAAATAAGGAAACTTCTGAAAACTCCAATTATAAGCTGTAAGCAAAAAGCTGCGAAGGTCACCTATTATGTAATTTTCACAGTCTTTTCTTATAATTAAAAAAAAAATACATCATAAGCATAAATTCTATGTATTAGCAATTAATTCTTCAATTGTAAGGGGTTTAAAAAAATGACAACCAGAGGAAAATAAAGAATTCAAGAAGTGGCTGGTTGGTTGGCACACACCACAAATGATATGATTGGATGCCTTGAAAAATCTTTACAATATACATTCAGCAATCAGTATCCACAGAAAACAATAGCCAACAATTAAAAATGTTCAGGCTAGATATGCAATAGCAAAGATTGGACCCATAGGCTCACAACTGTATATATTGCTTACTTTTATGTTCATTCGAGGAACAACAGGATACAAGAAAAGAAATATTAATTTTGAAAAAGCTTAAAGCCTGACCATTTGGGTCAAAATGCCTCGATACAAATTCAAAGTCTGTAGGCTTGCACTCTCTTCTAAAAAGTCATCTATGGTCTATCTTTCTTACATTAGTAAAAACGTGATGACAAACCATGTTATTTCCCTAAAATAACAACAGGAAAACAGTAGGATTTGAATTTAGGAAGCTCATTTGTTATCAGTGGTGTCAATAGAGAAGGGGGCAGGGGGTATGTGCCCACTAGATTTCTTTGTCTCCACCGGATTTAAAAAAAAAAAATTTTTTTTTTTTGCTCTGTGGTTGAAAATATTTTTTTTGTACTTTCATTGAGAATATTGGAAAACAAAAAAATTGCAACCCCCCTAGTTCTTAAAGAATTCATTTTGCCCTATCCCCCAACTTTCATGAACTGACATCACTGTTTTTAAGGCTATTCAATTTTAAGCTACGAGCAAGTACTATCTCCAACTTCTTTTTAGTTTAGAATTTGAAATTGAACTTCTTTAAATCTTTAGGTAAATTTTTGCTTATGATGTTTGTCCAAGTCAATACTACATTTTTAGATCAGGTGATTGATCCATTGAAATGCCAGATTCAGTACTTTAACATATCAACATTCACTACATGTGATGAAGCAGATAATCAAGATTTCTTGCATTATAATTTTAATTGTAAGAATAAACTTCCATTCTTCTAAGGAAATAGAAAAGCTTGAAACAAGTATAACAACCAATAAAAGACATTCATAAGAGATACAAACAAACAAAATGATGTAATAAAAAGGGAACGCACTGTAAAAAATAAGTTAATGCTATTTAATAACTGCAAGAGATTACCTAATGATGATTCACATGCTTTCTTTAATTGTGAGTTGTATGATTTTTTAATTTCTCTTTCTTCTAGAATTTTTTCAAGGCCTCTAACAATAAACATTTCTCTTGAATAAGGGGCTAGTATCATCATCCAATATGACACATTTGATGCATCTATTTTGCCTGGAAAGAGTAAGAGAATAAAAAATACAGCATTGAAACTAAATGCAGAGCATGAAAATGTGGCAGAAATGAGAAATCTCTGCACTGAATACTGGATTTCAGAGGCTTGGCTCAAAAACTATTGGAAAGTTATAAGAGTTGTTAGGTTGCTCTAAGCAGAAAAAACTAATCAACTACAATGTGTAGACTAAAAACAAATAAGACTTCTTGCTATTTTATAAAGGCTACAATGAAAATCAGTTTTGATGTAACCTACTATCCTAAGAGGGAAAAGATTATTATTCCTTCTCAAGATAGCATTAAGAATCCAAGGTAATGTCTGAATACTTACTGTTGAGTTAGTCCTAAATTCTCAATCTATGATATACAGATGAATGGGGTCTGTGTACACAATCTTACAGCCATCCAAACCCTTTAGAAATTTTGTCAATATTTATAGATATCTCCTTCAAGTGCTTTGTTTTCAATTTAATCAGACGAAGTAGTTTTATTTTTCTTAAATTAATTTTTAAAAACTTTTGCACAAAAGTAGTTTTTCAAAGGAAAGCAAAGAGCTATATTAAATCAAAGATGAGTAGAAACAAAGTTAAATAATTTTTCAAGCGTAAAGTTACCATAAATAACCATCAATAAATAAATGAAGCCTAAGACAAATAGAAATTACTATATATAACCAAGTTAAACTCAAAACGAGCAGAAACTAAGAGGAGTAGGGCTGCCATTCCCATGCCTTCTAAAGAACAGAACATAATTTTTCAGCATAGTTGATTTCCAGATAGAAACTATGTTTTTGAGGAGGAAACTCCCTCATAGCCCTCAGGGCAAGGGTTGTAAGCTTTGCCCTGGGGGCATATAAGGTTTTTAAAGAAAGCGTTGTCGTAGGAAACTTCAAAAAAGGATCAGTAGATTGGAAACTCAACGGGCTAGAGCCCTTTTTAATATTCGAAAGTGATGGGAGGGTAATTAACCCCCCTTCCTACGCCCACCTTTTCCCCAATCCCATCCAGTCAATATTTTGAGATAGCCATTTTGTTCAACGTAGTTGAATGTTCTGGAAACTAGTTCTTTGAGGATGACAACCCCCACTGCCCTCAGGGCAAGGGTTGTAAGTTATGCTCTGCAGGCATATAAGGTTTTTATAGAAAGCATTGTAGTAAAATGATTGGAGGGCAACTAACGCCCCTCTTAAACCCACCATTTCCCCAAACATATCCAATTAAAATTTAGGATAGAGATTTTGTTCAACATAGTTGAAAGTTATGGAAGTTGAAAGTCTTTGCCAGCGTTGTCGTAGAAACTTCAAAAAGGACTCATACAATTGGGAATTAAGAGGGCTAGTGCCCTTATTAATAGTCAAAGACGATCAGAGGGCAAATACCCCCCTCCCCCCAACGTCCGTCATTTCTTCAAACACTTCCGATCAACATTTTGATAAACGTAGTTGAAGGGTCCGGAAATTACATTTTTGAGTATGACAACCCCCTCACAGCCCTAAGAGCTAAGACTCTAAATTATGTCCTTGGTGCATAGAATTCCTCTATAGAAATCGTGGTCGTAAAAACTTCAAAAAGGGCTCTTTCGATTAAAAATTAAGAGGGCTATTGTCCTTTTTAATAGTCGAAAGTAATCGGAGGGAGAATCCCTCCCCATGCCCATCATTTCCCCAAACATTTCTGATCAACATTTTGATAGGGTCATTTTGATCAACATAGTTGGAAAGTCTAGAAATTATGTATTTGAGGATGACAACTCTCCCCTCATAGCCTTCAGGACAAGGACTGTAATTTATGCCCTTGGGGCATATAAGGTTTTTATAGAAAGTTCTGTCGTAGAAGCTTCAAAAAGGGCTCATTTGATTGGAAATTGAGAGGACTGGTGCCTTTTTTATTAGCAAAGGCCCCCCCCCCCCTCACGCCTATCATTTCCCCAAACATTTCAAATCAAAGTTTTGATATAGCCATTTTGTCCAGCCAATCAGAAAGGTCTGGAAATTATGTCTTTGAGGATAACAAATCCCCCCAGCCCTCAGGGCAAGGGTTGTAAGTTATACCCAGGGGACATAAGGTTTTTTTTTATAGAAAGTGTGGTCATATAAATTTCAGAGGGGGCTCATTGGATTTGTAATCAGACGCTCTAGTGCTATTTTTTAGAGTCAAAGTGATCAGAGGGCAGCTATCTCCTCCCCCCCACACACACGTCGTATTGTCCCAAAATGCGTTTAATAGAAATTTTGAGATAGCCGTCCTATTCAAAATAGTCTAAATATCATATAACAAGGCTTTTGGGGTTGAAAGAAACCCCAGAGATTAAATGAACAAAAATAGAATCAAATAATCTACCAAGTATACAACTACCACAAATCAATATCATAGGCAGCGCAATAGCGCTGCCTAAGTAAAGAAGAACGATGTTTCCACAATGTATTATTTTTTCTTCCTCTCCATACCCGGGCACTTTGTATCAAAGGAGTTGTCCTTGAAACTTCAAAAAGGGTTCATTTGATTAGAAATTGGAGTGGATAGTCCCCTTTTAATAGTCTAAAGTGATTGGAGGGCAACTAGCAACCCCCCCCCCACGCCCATCATTCCCCCAAATACATCCAATCAAAATTTTGAGATTCCAATCAAAATCAGCATAGTTGATTTCCAGATAGAAAATATGTTTTTTAGGAGGACACTCCCCCACAACCCTCGGGGCAAGGGTTTCAAGTTATACCCTGGGGGCATATAAGGTTTTTATAGAAGGCGTTGTTGTAGAAACTTCAAAAAAGACTCACTCAATTGGAAATTCAAAGGGCTAGTGCCCTTTTTAATAGTCAAAAGCAATTAGAGGGCAACTAGCTCCCCCCCCCACGCGTATCAATCCCCCAAACACATCCAATCAAAATTTCAATCAAAGATAGCCATTTTATTCAGCGTAGTTTTAAGGTCTGTAAATTAGGTCTTTGAGGATGACAACACCCTCACAGCCATCAGGACAAGGGTTGTAAGTTATGTCCTGGGGGCATATAAAGTTTTTATAGAACGCGTTGTCATAGAAACTACAAGAAGGGCTCATTCGATTAGAAATTGAAATGGCTAGTGCCCTTTTTAATAGTCAAAAGTAATTGGAAGGCAACTAACACCCCTTCCACGCCCATTATGTCCCCAAACACATCTAATCAAAATTTTGTGATAGCCAATTGGTTTCACGAAGTTTAAAATTTAGGGAGATAGGCCATCTAATTGGGTACTTCGTTTAAAAACTCCTTAATCCGGGAAATAAGTTATGCCACGTGCACTTATAAGTTGTTATTGAAATTTTTGTCTTTATAATTTAAAAAGGAGCTCATTTGATTGCAAATTCAAAGGGTGTAGTGGCCTTTTTAGTAGTCGAAGGTGATTTGAGGGTAACTAGCCCCCCTCTCTCGCCCACCTTTTCCCCAAATACATTCAATTATCATTTGTAGATAGCCATTTTTTTCAGTGTTGAGGTTTTACATATAAAAATTATGTTTTTGAGGAGGACACTCCCCCAAAGCCCTCTAGGGCAAGGGTTGTACGTTATGCCCTGGGGGCATATAAGGTTTTTATAGAACGCATCGTCGTAGAAACTTCAAAAAGGGCTGATTCGATTGGAGATTGAAATGGCTAGTGCTCTTTTTAATAGTCGAAAGTGATTGGATGGCAATTAACACCCATTCCACATCCACCATTTCCCCAAACATATCCAATCAAAATTTTTAGACAACCATTTTATTCCACGAAGTTTATAATTCAGGAAATTATACCTTTGAGCAGGACACCCCTCCCACAGTCTTCAGGGCAAGGGTTATAAGTTATAACCTGAGGGCATATAAGGTTTTTATTGAAATCTTTGTCATAGAAACTTGAAAAAGGGCTCATTCGATTGGAAATTCAAAGGGCTAGTGCCCTTTTTAATTGTTGAGTGATTTGAGGGCAACTAGCCCCCCTCTCACGCCCACCTTTTCCCCAAAAACAAGCAACCAAAATTTTTAAATATCCATTTTATTCAACGTAGTTAAAAGTTTTGTAATTTAGGTCTTTAAGGATGACAACCCATCCCCCCTACAACCCTCAGGACAGGGGTTGTAAGCTATGCCCTGGGAGCATGTAGTAAAAACATCAAAAAGGGCTCATTCAATTGAAAATTGAAAGGGCTAGTGCCCTTTTAATAGTCAAAAGTGATTGACGGGCAACTAAACCCCCTCTCACGCCCATCATTTCCCCACACGCACTCAATAAAATTGTTTAGATATACGTTTTGTTCAAGTTAGTTGAAAATTCTGGAAATTAGGTATTTTAGGATGGTGACTTTCTCAGAGCAATCAATGTAAGTGCTTCAAGTCATGTCCTAGGAACACGTAAGCTTAAATAAAAAGTTGTTGTAGTAATTTCAAAAGGGGCTCATTTGATTTGAATTTGATGTTGCCCTTTTTAATAGTCGAAAGTGAGTGGAGAGCAATTAACCCCCCCTCTCTTCCCCACTATTACCCCAAAAACATTCAATAAAAGTATAGAGACAGCCATTTTGTTCAACGTAGTTCAAAGTTCTGGAAATTATGTATTTAAGGATGATAAATCCCCCAGAGTCCCCAGGGCAAAGGTTGTAAGTTATGCCCCAGGGGCATATAAGGTTTTTAATGATAGAGTTGTTGTAAAAACATCAAAAGGGGCTCATTCAATTAGAAATTGAGAGGACTAGTGCCCTTATTAATAGATGAAAGTGATTGGTGGGTAACTAACCCCCCTCTCACGCCCACCATTCCTCCAAACACATCCAATAAAAATTTTCAGATAGCCATTTTGTTCAACGTAGTAGAAAGTTCTTAAAATTAGGTCTTTGAGGATGACAACCCCCACCCCCAGCCCTCAGGGCGAGGGTTGTAAGTCGAGGGTTGTATCCCCTGGCGGCATATAAGGTTTTTTATTGAGATCTTGTCATAGAAACTTCAAAAGGGCTCATTTGATTGAAAAATTGAAAGGGCTAGTGTCTTTTTTAATAGTTGAAAGTGATTGGAGAAAGACTGACGCCCCTCTCACGCCCACCATTTTCCCAGACACATCCAATCAAAATTTTGAGATAACCAATTTGTTTTAACATAGTAGAAAGTTCTGGAAATTAGGTCTTAGAGGATGACAACCACCCTCAGAGCTCTTAGGGTAAGGGTTGTAATTTATGCCCTGGGGGCTCATGTGGTTGTAATTTATGCCCTTGGGGCATATAAGGTGTTTATAAGAAGTTTTGTCATAAAAGATCAAAAAGGACTCATTCGATTGGAAATCGAAAGGCCTAGCGCCCTTTTTAATAGTCAAAAGTGATTGGAAGGCTTGACAATTTTATAGTAAAGATTGATGTGGATACAATGTATCATTTCTTTTTTTGTTGTTGTTGTTGTTTACACCAGGGCACTTGGTATCGAAAGAGTTGTCATAGAAACTTCGAAAATGGCTCATTCGATTGAAAATAGAAAGGACTGATGCCCTTTTTAATAGTCGAAAGTGATTGGATGGAAACTAATCCCCCTCCCACGCCCACCCTCCCATTTGACTTTATGTTTAAAAACTAAATGTTGCCACAAGATTAAATCAAAATGCACTGTGTTAATGCTAATTCCCAATAAGGCATCTCAGCAGTATCCCAAGAACAACTGATGGTATTATGTTCAAATTTTCGGGGCTGCTTCTGCTCTTAAAATTAAACCAAATCAAAATAGCATAAGTGTATCCAAGCTATCACAGAAAGTAAACAGATTTTTTGGCGAATGGTATCAAGTTTTCCATTTCAGGACAAATAGAGGAGGTATGAAACTAAATTAAACACTACTATTTGCGTCCAGATTTTTAAGAGGGTGTATGCTGTTAAAAATTGCTGAAAATTTTTCTCCAGCATACAAATAGCAGTTCAAACTTTAAATTCTTAAAAAAAACAAAAAGATTTAAAGTATTATTTTCTTTTTCTCTGAAAAGACTGTGTCAATATCAAACAAACAGAAATTAATTAAAAAAAAAGAATTCCACAAAATAAGTTTTTCAAAGAAAAGTAAAGAACTCCATTAAACAAAAAATGAGCAAAAATAAAATAAAATAATCTACCAAGCCTGAAACTACCACAAATCAGCATTGATAAATAAATGAATGCCAGAACAAGGCCAGAAAATAATTTGCATTTTACTGAAAAAAATACAAATGCCTTCCCAAGGCCAGAACATGATTTGCACTTTACTGAAAAAAATACAAATGAATCTGCATTGTCAGTTTAATATACATATACTGATATTTAGTAATCAAATGTTAAGATTATTTGATCTATTAAAGTTATAAAAGTGAAAACATTTTTTTTGTCAGTAAAATGCAAATTATGTTCTGGCCTTGGGAAGGCATAGACGTTTTGAGCCCCACTCATGTCAATTTCTGCTCGTTTTTAGTTTGACTTGATTATTTATTGTAATTTCTGTTTGCTTTGAGTTTTATTTATTTATTAATGCTGATTTGTGGTAGTTTCACGCTTGGTAGATTATTTGATTTTATTTTTGCTCATTTTGTTTAATGGAGTTCTTTACTTTTCTTTGAAAAACTTATTTTGTGGAAAAAGTTTTTTAAACTAATAAATAAATAAATGAAACCCAAAACAAAGAGAAATTAAAATAAGTCAAACTCAAAACAACCAGAAATTAAGTCTGAGTAGGGATCTAAACCCTATGCTTTCTAAAAGCCAGAATATAATTAGTACCTTACTGAAAAAAAAATCTTTTAAATGTTTTCAATCTTTTAATTTTAAGAAATCAAAAATTAATTAAGGTTTTAAGGAATAAATATCAGCATATGTATATTAAACTGACATTGCACATTTTTTTCACTAAATCCATTTGAATTTTTTTCAGTAAAGTACAAATTATATTTATATTAATTATATTTTACTTTTTTTTTAATTTGAATTATACTTCAAATTATAATTTATTTTTTTGAAAAACTTGTTTTGTGCAAAGTTTTTTTCTGATTAATCATAGTAAAATGCACATAGTGCCTTTTAGTTAGTTCAACATCCCCCTTGAAATACCCTGAAAGTTTCAACTAAATAGAACTGGCAGGCATACAGTGCATTTTGGTTTATTTGAAACTTCCCCTAAACATTCCCTGAAAGTTTCACCTTCATACTTAGCCTCACTTGTTTCAGTAATCATAGTAGTAGTAGTAGTAGTAGCATGCACACAGTGTATTTTTGTTAGTTCAAAATCCACTCAACTCACCCTGGAAGTTTCAATTTAATGCTCACCATGGAAGTTTCAAATTAATACTCTAAGCTGTTCCTGACATTCTTTTGACAATCTTTATGCTCATAATGTGTTTTGATTCAGTTCAACGTCCCCCTAAAACCATCCCTGAAAGCTACAGCAGTATCAACAGCTGTAGTAGTAGTAGTATTATTACTAGCAGTATGCACATAGCAAATATTGTTTTTTTTCAACATCCCCCACAATACACACTGAAAGTTTCAATTTAATACCTTAAACAATTCCTGAGACATGTGCTTGCATTTGTTGGTATTCTAGATGATTTTGTCAACACATCCTTTAAATCCCTCCTCCAAACTTAAAACCCTAGCTGTATCCCTGTATCCAGCATCCCTAGCATGGATTTGTTAGTATGAAATCATACCATATGGTCCACCATATGTAATAAATATGTATGCATGGTCATATCATATGTAAAGTTTGACATTAATATGTAAATGATTAAAATACAAATTCCCACTATTGAAATTTGGGTTTCAAATAATCAATATTATGTATTTGTGTTTATGTAACTAAACCAGCTTAAAATAGCTTTACTGTCCAGACTAGAACTTTTTTGGTTTAATTGTTTTTCTATGAATTATTGAGGCTATTCTTTTTTGTGTAATAGATCAGGAAGCAATATTTGATTGGACCCCAAAAATCCATATTGGTTGGGCCCTAGTTTTAATTTAGTGAAACATTCCCTGAAAGCACTACCTGGATGCTGCCCCTGGTTTTTGATCACAGGCCTTCCCCAAGGGCTGTAAGGAGGGGGGACATATCAAGAAGCTTAGTTGTTGTACCTTTCAACTATACTGACCAAGATGGTTATCTCAAAATTTTGATTGGATGTCTTTGGGGAAAAATGTATCTGGGATGGGGGCTTGTTGCTCAAATCACTTTTGACTCTTAAAAAGTACACTAGAACTTCCAATTTCCAACTGAATGAGCCCCTTCCCAAGTATATACAACAAATTCTTCCATAAATAGTGCATTGGTGAGAAACGCCAAATACATTTTGCCCATTTTGCTCTTTACTTAGGCAGCACTAATGCACTGCCTATGATTACAAAATCTGTATGTAACAGCAGATATGTTCTTATTCTTTGGAATTATCTTTTTTGAACCAATTGTAATTTTGCAGAAATTTGTCCTATAGGTACGTATAGTCTTTATATATATTTTTTTTTTTGAAAAAATATTACTTTGACAGTAGGCCTAAATCTGAAAAAAAAAAATTTTACAGGTTTTTTTTTCTGAAAATAGTATAATTTTCTGAAGAAAAAAATAGTTCTTTTTGACATTCTTTTATTGACAAAGTTCGTTTATTTTCAACAAGCTTCAAATTCCAACCTTAATTTGCCTTTTCAAAATAAAATAAGGATATCAGAGTATGTTTATTATTATTATTCTTATTGGAAAAGAAGAGAAACACAGTTTGAAGGGAAAACCAGACCAAATATTAGTCTAAACCAATGTTTTCAATTTTATGCTAAGCACATTTGAACTATGCTAAACATTACAGCAAATTCCAACTGCAGAAGCACTTTCTGCAATGGGGCACTGCATTAAAAACATAGTTCAAAGGTGATTGCAATAGCAATTTTGTAATTTGCAAAAAATTACTTTAACAAGGAGGGTTTGATTGTGCTGGGTCCCACCAATCCTACAAACAGCCCTGAACACAAAAACCAAATAAACAAAAGGAAGTAAAATAACATGGAAACAAGTAAGTTATCCTTCTTCTTACATAATCCATAATAATATATATATATATATATATATATATATATATATATATATATATATATATATATATATATATATATATATATATATATATATATATATATATATATATATATATATATATATATATATATATATATATATATATATATATATATATATATATATATATATATATATATATATATATATATATATATATATATATATATATATATATATATATATATATATATATATATATATATATATATATATATATATATACTAGAACTCTTGATTTCCAATCAAATTCCATATGAAGTGCCTCTGGGAAAAAAAAATAATAAATAAATAAATAATAAAACATTGGAGCCATATGGCTTTTACAATAGGCAATGCTATAGCATTGCCTCTGATTTATTATTATTATTTATTTTCCCAGAGGCACTTCATATGGAAGTCATATAAACTTCAAAGGGGGCTCATTTGATTGGGAATCGAAAGTTCTTTTTAAGGGTCAAAAGTGATTGGAAGGCAACTCAGAGTGATTGGAAGGAATTATTAGAGGGTAACCAGCCCCCCTCCCAGGCCCTTTTTTCCCAAATGCATCCAATAAAAATTTTGAGACAGCTATTTTGTTAAGAATAGTTCAAAGATCATATAACAAAAACTTCAGAGAGGGCTCATTTGATTAAAAATCAAAGTTCAAGTTCACTTGATGACACTCCCCCCATAGCCCTCAGGGTACAGGTTGTAAGTTAAGCCCTGGGGGCATATAAGGTTTTTCATTGAAAGCTTTGTTGTAGAAACTTGAAAATGGGATCATTCAATTGGAAATTCAAAGGGCTAGTGCCCTTTTTAGTAGTCAAAAGTGATTGTAGGGCAACTAATCCCCCTCTCCCATTGACCTTTGCCCCAAACACATCCAATCAAAATTTTTAGATAGCCATTTTGTTCAATGTAGTTAAAAGTTTCAGAAATTAGGTCTTTGAGGATGATAACCCCCTCAGAGCCCTTTGGGCAAGGGTTGAAAGTTATGCTCTGGGGATATATAAAGTTTTTATAGATAGTGATGGTGTAGAAAATTCAAAAAGGGCTCATTTGATTAGAAAATAGAAGGGTTTGTGGCCTTTTTAATAGTCAAAAGTGATTGGAGGATATCTAACATCCCTCTCACACCCATCATTTCCTTAAGCACATCCAATCAAAATTTTGAGATAGCCATTTTGTTTAATGTAGTTGAAAAGTCTGGAAATTAGGTATTTGAGAAAGACAAACCCCCACAGTCCTCAGGGCAAGGGTTGTAATTTATGCCCGGGGGGCATATAAGGTTTTTTTTTTTATAGAAAGCGTTGTCATAGAAAATTCAAAAAGGAATCATTTGATTGCAAATTGAAATGGCTAGTGCTCTTTTTAATAGTCAAAGGTGTTTGTAGGGCAAGTAACCCCCCTCTCACACCCACCATTTCCCCAAACACATCCAATCAAAATTTTGAGATAGCCATTTTGTTTAACATAGTTGAAAGGTCTGGAAATTATGTCTTTGAGGATGACACCCCCCACAGCCCTCAGGGCAAGGTTTGTAAGTTATGCCCTGGGGCATATAAGGTTTTAATAGAAAGCATTATCATAGAAACTTCAAAAGGGGCTCATTTGATTGGAAATTGAAAGGGCTAGTGCCCTTTTTAATAATCAGAAGTAATTGGAGGGCTATTAACCCCCCTCTCACACCCGCCATTTCCCCAAACACATCCAATCAAAATTTTGAGATTGCAATTTTATTCAACATAGTTGAAAGTTCTGGAAATTAGGTCTTTGAGGATGAACCCCCTCCCCCAGCCCTCAGGGTAAGGGTTGTAAGTTATGCATTGGGGC
Source organism: Artemia sp. Qi Xiang Cuo (assembly GCF_049724085.1). Lineage (NCBI taxonomy): Eukaryota > Metazoa > Arthropoda > Branchiopoda > Anostraca > Artemiidae > Artemia > Artemia sp. Qi Xiang Cuo. Next base: position 44,001,057 of record NC_142807.1, on the reverse strand, counting down.
ATATAAGGTTTTTGTTGAAAGTGTTGTAGAAACTTCAAAAGGGCTCATTTGATTGGAAATTGAAAGAGCTAGTGCCTTTTTTAATAGTTGAAAGTTATAGGAGAGCAACTAATAACCCTCTCATGCCCAACATTTCCCCAAATGCATCCAATCAAAAATTTGAGATAGCCATTTTGTTCAACGTGGTTTAAAATTCTGGAAATTATGTCTTTGAGGATGACAACACTCTCACAGCCCTCAGGGCATGGGTTGTCATTTATGCCTTAGGCGCAGATAAGGTCTTTATAGAAAGCATTGTTGTAGAAATTTAAAAAGGGCTCATTTGATTGGAAATTCAAAGGCCTAGTGCCCTTTTCAATAGTCAAAAGTGATTGGAAGGCTTGACATTTTTATAGTTAAGATTGATGTGGGTACAATGTATTTTTTTTTTTTTTTATATTAGGGCACTTCATATCAAAGGAGTTGTAATAGGAACTTTAGAAAGGGCTCATTTGATTGAATACAGAAAGGGCTAATGTTTTTTTTTTAATAGTCAAAAGTGATTGGAGGGCAACTAATCTACCTCCCATGCCCACTATGTTTAAAAACTAAACTTTGCCTTAAGATTAAACCAAAATACACTGTGTTAATGCTAATTCCCAATACAGCATCTCAGATGTATCCCAAGAAAGACTGAGGGTATTATGGTCAAACTTTTGGGGCTACTTCTGCTCTAAAAATTTAACCAAAGTGAAATACTGTAAGAGTATCCAAGCTATCAAAGGAAGTTAACAGATTTTTTTGTGAATGGTATCAAGTTTTCTATTTCAGGTCAACTAGAGGAGTTAGGAAACTAAATTAAATACTACTATTTGTGTCCAAATTTTTAAAAGGGTGTATGTTGTTAAAAATAGCTGAAAATTTTTCTCCAGCATACAAATAGCAGGCCAAACTATAAAGTCTTAAAATAAAATGAAAAGAAATGTATTATTCTCTTTTTCCCTGAAAAACAATGTCAATATAAAACAAACAGAAATTAATTAAGACTAATTTCTGGTTGTTTTGAGTTTGACTTATTTTAATTTCTCTTTGTTTTGGGTTTCATTTATTTATTTATTAATTTAAAAAACGTTTTCCACAAGATAGGTTTTTCAAAGAAAAGTAAAAAACTCCATTAAGCCAAAAATGAGCAAAAATAAAATCAAATAATCTACCAAGCATGAAACTACTACAAATCAGCATTGACAAATAAATGAAACCCAAAACAAACAGAAATTACAATAAATAACCAAGTCAAACTCAAAACAAGCAGAAATTAGGCCCGTTTTTTAGCACTAAGATCTTACATCTTTCTGCAAAGATTATCGTTTTTTAACTCATCTTTGTTCTAAGATCTTACAGCTCACTGATGTTAGCAAAAAGTGTGAAGACTGCCACTGTTCTGCCATATAGAACAATGATGAGAGAACTTTGATGATCTACTCACCATTGTTCTCAGACCTCTGATCAGAGCAGAATGATGAAAGACATTTGCACAAAAACAACCAAAGATGTAAGATCTTTGTTCAAAGATTTCACTTTTAAGTGTTTTCTGACAAAATGTGTAAGATCTTAGCACATTGATGAGTGAAAAAACAGGCCTATTAACATGAGTAGGGCTCAAAACCCCTTTGCCTTCCCAAGGCCATAACATAATTTCCACTTTACTGAAAAAAACACAAATGAATGTGCATTGTCAGTTTAATATACATATACTACTATTTAGTAATCAAAATGTTAATATTATTTGATTTATTAAAGTTATAGGCCTAAAAGGAAAAATATTTATATTTTTTCAGTAAAGTAGAGTTTGACTCTGTTATTTATTGTAATTTCTGTTTGTTTTGGGTTTTATTTGTTTACTGATGCTGATTTAAGGTAGTTCCATGCTTGGTAGATTATTTTATTTTATTTTTGTTTATTTTTGGTTTAATGCAAGTTCTTTACTTTTTTTGAAAAACTGATTTTGTGGAAAATTTTTTAATTAATATTATTAACAGGGGCATATAGGCTACCTAGCCTACCTAGCTGGGCAGCAGACAACCACTGAAGCCAAACCTATTATTTTGTTCTACTATCCCAATCCACAAATAAACCTATACAGCAAAACAGAAGGGAAGGACCAGAGGCTATAAAACACACAAATGGATAACATAAAAACTATCAAGCTATCATTGATAGGCTAGTTTTGAATGCTGAATTGGTTTAGTTCTTTTTCTCATGAAGTTTCCTTGTATAATTTTACTCTTTAGCTTGTTTTACTATCCCCAAGGCAATAGCTCTATTTTTCCTCTTAGATCGGGCTCTGCCTCTTTGAGATACAATTTAGAACCTGGGTTCACTCCTAAAAGTTTCACTTAGCTAAGCCTACCTAATAACTCAACTACTTTTCAAGACAGCAAAATCTCTTCACCAGAAGTTTTACCATAGAAATCTTATTATTGTTTTCAAACACACTTATCCTGTTACTATAAAAATGATAGGTTATGGAAATACTTGTATATTATCGGACATTTGAAACTTCCCAAGTTTATTAGACTATTTCTTCAATAGATGATGGGCTCAGTGTTGCCACTGGACCGGCACCGCTCCGCGGCGCCAGCCTCGTCAAAAAGTGGCATTTCCGCGGCATCCTTGAACAAAAATGCGGTAAAGACCACGGCACGCCCGAAATTCCCGGAAAAAGCTGTTTTGTATTTTTGAGAGAGAATGGGTGAAAAATATCACTTTAATATGAATGTTGATTCAGTGTCAAGTGAAGTGTGGTGAAGATCTGTCATAAATTTGAGAAAACACGTGCTGTCTATCCTTCTTTTCAGCGGTCAAAGGTAAGCTTGGTCAGCTCAGTCCATAACACACATTTATCGTTCATCGTTTTCTTCAAGCACACAAAAGAAGTAAAAGTGCAGAGGTACACAGCAGGGAAAGTCCACGGTGGGAAAACCGTATAAATGTGAAGTGAATAGTGAAGAAATTAAAAGGGATTTTTCCTTGGGCCTTCAAGCCTATCCAATAGAATAATTGATAGGTAACTAGATTCTCGTATCTCAACCTTTTTCGATTAATGTTTAATGAAAATCAATATCAAAAGCTTCAAGAAGGAACAGTCAGATAAATAATACAAGACAAACAGACAAGATTAATCGGAATCGGACTGTTCACGTGTGTCACAAACAATATCTTTGGCCAGATCATACACAATGCTTTGGTTCAAATCGCTACAGTCACGAGAAGAGGCACTAGCCTTAACTTTGAGTACACACTTGACTAGTCCAGGTTTTAGCTCTAGCAATGACTTACCCGAGTCAAGGCCTCCTTTAGAATTGCGCTTAAGGCCACAATTGGTTTTCAGTGTTACCGAAAGAGTCACTGCACTCAGTCGGTTTCACTTATCAGTTTTCGCTTCCTTGAGCAAACTGAAGAGACGCTCGGCAATAACGTTTGAGAAAGGGAGTGAGAAAAAGTACATAACCATTTTCCCGACATTTGGGAACATCCGACTACCATTTGGTGACTTTGTTTGTAAGATGTGGTGCTAATAAACAACAATATCCAAATCATCTACATCAAGAAAATGGATAATAATAGGCAGAGCTATATTCAGTATATACCACTATTCCGGTTCTATCTTTCCTTTATTCCAAACTACAGAATCGTAGTAGTTGAAGAACTGACGAAGATTAAGAACTACCAATTCGTAACTAGAGGAGCTTGGGGTAAGCAAGTGTACCAGGTCGTAGATCTTTTCAGAGAACGGAAAACGGTCAAGAATTTGTGGAACAGCTTCGACGTAGAAATCCCTCAGGGAGCGACGAATCGGGAGACTTTCCGCTACAAAACGGCCACTGGTAACTTCTCTCGTTTCGAGCCCCACAAGGAAATCTTACCCTTTGTAGCCGATATAGACATTTTCGTTAGGAAGATAGTTCACTTCGTCATGCGGATTGATGTCAAAAGGGTTGACTGTTCTAACATATGAAGGCTTCATAAAGTTCATGGCTAATGTCCGAAGAAGTTTTTCCACCTGGGTTTTCATGAGGTGAAATGGGAGTTTTTCAGACTGGAAGATGGCGTTGAACTCATTCAGCTCTCCCAACACTTACTCGATAAAAAACATCACAGCCCTCCAGTATGGGTTGTTTAGTGTCATTATTACATGATCATTAGCATGCGAGGGATCATCAAGTACCAACGAGTCCCAGTACAACGTAAGAGTATCCCACTGTTCGAGAATACGGCGTGCACAGTTTTGAAACGACAGCCAGCGTGTTGGAGCCAAAGTTAGGAATCTGTGCTGCTCCACTTGAGTATAGACTTGAAACTCCTTCCCATATGCATCTTGGCGTTTTGCGCTGTGCCTGAAGTGATTGCACACAGTCCGACATAGATCTTCGAGGCTCTTGGACAGTTTTTTGCAAGCATGACTTGCAACATGGGCACACAGATGGCAGCTACATTTCACAACTGTAATCCAGGGATATTTCCCTTCAACAAGTGTTTTGATTGAGTGGTTTATCCCCATCATAGCATTCGTTGTGTCAGAGGAGAATCCGACCCAGTTTTGTAAAGGAACACCCGCCTTCTTGACATCATCCATCACCTTCACTAGTTGGTTGAATAGACCAGACGCTGATCCGTCGCTGCATTCGACAAGAGCGAGCAAATCTACCTGCACAGTCATGGCTTCATCACAAAAGCTGACACATACAGCAAGTTGTTTGGCTACAGAAGAATCTGTGGTCTCGTCAATTACTACGGAGAAAAGATTCATTTTCAGGTTTTCAAGAAGCTTTTCATGAAAATGAGGGGCCAACGCTTGTCAAGCAATATTATTTGCTTTAGTTGTACCAAGAGTGGCCTGGCTTAGAAGATCTGGCATACTTTTCACAAGTTTCAGAAAGTCTACAGAAAGCGAATAGGGTAGATCGTGCTCAACGAGAAATGTCACTAGCTTCACTTCAACGGTGGCCACTCTTTCAATTTTTGAATCACAGGAAAAATGAAGACTCAATGGCATGGCCTTAGAAGACGAAGTTATCCACACTTTTTTATAATCTTTGTGAGCTTTGGTCTGTTTTTGCCTTTTTGCGTCTTGTTTCCCCTTTTGACAAACGAAATCCATTTGCAGTAAAGACAGTGAGCTAAATATCCACTGTTTTAACAGGTCTGCCTTTCCTTTTCGTAACCATTCATTAAAGTCAGATTCTCTTTCCCACTAAACCTTGTATCTTTGGTCTGCCCTTTTCTTTGTGATCCTCGGTTTTTTGCTGGGGGGTTCACTATCGTCCGAGTCTTTATCACCGTCCTCATATTCCTGATCAATATCCATCACTTCTGTCATTATGTTGTTACACGTTTGGTCTATAAACAAGAGAAATATTTAGCTATTATGTCCTTTCTTTCATGGATAGACTTTCTGATGGTAGAAACGAACCTGCATCAATTTAATTTCTTCAAGCACCAGCCTGCTGAGAAGCCTTGGTTCTTTCCGGAAAAAATCCTTCGCCGGGAATCCGGCTGAAGTCTGAAATTTGGCAGAAGTAAGGCAGGAAGTTTTGATCAGTTTCGTCAAAGCAGATATGACGTCGAATTACAGTAGATATGACGTAAACACACAAATGTTGCGTTTATGCTGATACCCTTGTTACCACGGTAACTGCGGATCTGTAGTTAGTCGTTTTGCAGTTACCGTGATATCTGATATGCGGTCCACTAAAAAACGAATATTATATTGCCGAAACTGCACTTTCGGCATTGCCAAAATTTCAAAAGTCATCCCAAAAGAAAAACTGATATCCAATTACATAACTAAGTGCTGAACTTCTTTCTCACCAATTTGACAAAATTTGATGAAAATGAGATGACTTTTCAGACACCACGGTCGGACCGTGAAATCTGAATATCAATTACCATGGTAGCTGACCAATTCCGGAGCCACTTGTCTGGCGAAAAATTGAAGCTCAGAAACGAATTTAACGTATCTTCTTACCCCTATTTCCAACATCTAGTCAACTTGAAATAAAAATGTACGCATAACAAATTATCCGTTTTCAGCCGGATTCCGGACGAAATATATGTCCAGCTAAAAAACGATTGTCAGGTACGGTTTCAGCATGCCCTCTTACCCCGAAATCGAACATCTTATCAACTTCAAATAAAAATTTTACTTTTAACAAACTTTACGGTTTGTGCTAACAAGGAAATTGCTAATTTCGAAAAAAAATTATATTTCTTAGCTGTTTCATCATCGTGATTTTGATGATCTCTTCTAGTGAGATTCGGGCTTTCAAAACTTTCGGTAAGAACTACACCTCTCGTTGATACCATATGAGGAATTCCAATTTTGAAATGATGAAGTAACGAACTGGCAACTAATTAAAACACGCATTTTGGCAAACAGAAAACAGATCATAGAAGCCACCCACCCCCTAGGATAGGCCAGTACTTTTTGGCTCAATAAACTCTTTCTGACAAGTGTGAGGAATTATTCAATGTATCTGGCCTCGTCGTTGCTGTAAACTCTGGTTCGACGTGGAAATATGACTTTTGAAAACCGAAACGCATTCATTATTTCGGCACTGCATCTGTGTGAACAAGAGAACCCACTGGAGCGTTCGTAGTTTGGCATCTAGACAGGGTTGCCACCAGCTCAAAAATAATATGTAAGGGAAGCGTATGGCCAAAGTCAACATAATCGCGCCACTCTCGACACTTAACGTCACTCGCAATACTACCTTTCGACCAATTAGTCCTCATTATGTAAAAATAAATGCATTGCCAGTGCCGTGAATTGGCACTGGCACATGAATCTTCTTTTTAAACTCAGATTCAACCAGGAAACATTACTTTTGAAAACCGAAAGAAACTTATTATTTCGGCACCGTTTATCTGTGAACCAAATGTAGCCATTGGACCAAAAAAAACCGTTTTGTTCTTTTTTATCACTGTCGATTGACTAAGGCGCTTTTAACTACCTAAAGGCCAGTCTCCATTTGGCAGATTCTGCAAATCTGCCATCTTGCAGAAAAAGCAATATCGAAGGTTGCAGTATCTGCAAACTGCCACTACGGAGCCGGAGAAGAAGTCTCCATTGAAATAAAATTTGCAGATTAGCGGTGAAGATTTGCAGAATCTGCCAAATGGAAACTGGCTTTAAGGCATTTTTTTTTTACTTTCGAGAGTTAAACAAAGTTTAGCTTTTTTTCCTTTATAATTATACCGTTCGTTTCGTTTTTTGTTAGTCCTCCAATTTTGGTAAAAAATAAATTGAGTTCTGAGCTGAGTCTAAATCTGCTTTTGGCTGTTTAGCTCTTTTACTTTAGATCAGAATAGGAAATCCACTTCCAGTAAACAACGGCAAAAACTAGACTATGAATATGAATGCAGTTAGTGTTTTAATTCCAAGGTAAATCACGAATAGTTTTATATGAACTTCAAGTAACAATAGACAAAATAAAAACAGCACAGACTAACTTAAACACAGAAGGACTGAAGACTAAAAAAAACAAAATAAAATAGAATTCGCTTCAACCTAATAATTTTTTTTTGCCCCTTCGTGTTCACTCCTGGCACCGGGCACGCCTAATCAGTGAATCAGGGATATTCAAATCATGAGTGATAGGGACATACCGATTCACTCTAATGGCAGAGCTACTGCCTACGGTTTGCTAAGGAGCTGGTACAAGATGGAAACAAATGAGAGTCAACCACACCGGTTCTTTTAGATACCGGATATGATGTCAACGTCTGGTTCCGCAGAAAGTACAAGTAAGTAAGATTCATTCTAATGAATGCCGGTACCATCTCTTGATTCCACTTGTTTAACAGTGGTGCTTTATTCAACCTCAGAAGCGAAAATTATCTTTCTGCTACTGCAGAGGAATGTGACAGAGACATAAGAAACAATCTTGAAGTTGCACTGCCCTCGGGGCTGTCATGATCGTCAGGCTGGTTGCCGGACTAGCATCAAAATGCCTTTAGTTTTTTTTTTTATCAAATCACCCAGTGAATATTGGATAACTCAAATTCCCACCCGGCTCTGAATATCGTCATTTACCGCGAATATCGTCAAAACGAAAAAAAATATTTTCCTATTGAAGTATAAATAAAACTTAAAACGAACAGAAATTAAATAAAAAATCAATGCAAACAAACATACAATATATATTAATGTAAATTAATAAATAAATCTTAAAACGAGTGAAACTTAAATTGAATATGCAAATCAAGCTTGAAACGAACAAGAATCACCACAAACAAGAGTTTGGGTATGACCCCCATCTCTCACTGTAAAAGTCTAAAACCTACTGCGTAATTGGCGCTTTACTGAAAACCAAATTTATGACAAATATTTTCCTTTATACTTAATATTGAAAATAAAATAAAATAAAGACGAATATAGTTTCCCTACAAACAAGAGTTTGGATACTGCCTCCTATCCTAACTGTAAATAAAAACCAAAAGCCTTCTGCGTCATTGGCGCTTAGCTGAAAACGGATTAAATTACAAATATTTTCTTTTCCAGTTCTTACAGCATTGAAAATAAAAACAAACTTACAGTGAAATAAATTCTTGAACTGATGGATCTTTCAACAATTAATGTAATTATACATCAAATATTCAATTTGACGTTGTTTATACTTTCCAAGACTGTTCAAGACGCATACAGTTTTCAGTAAAGTGCCAATGACACAGTAGGTTTTAGACTTTTACAGTGAGAGAGGGGGGTCATACCCAAACTCTTGAAACCGTTTAATAGAAAGCACTCAAGTAAAAAACCTTGGATTAGTCCTGTGATTTTGAAGCAAATAAATGCAAGAGATAAATTGTTTAGAGCTCAAATAAATAGCCCGACACAAGAAAATAAGCAATTATATAAAATTGATCGAAATAGGTTGAATACAATTTTAAGAAATGAAAAAAAGAAATATTTTGAGAAAAAGTTTAAGGAGGTCGAAGGATGCCCTAAAAAAAACCTGGGGACTAATAAAAGAAGTGATTGGATTAAAAATAAATAGTGTACCTGATGAATTAGTTAGTGTAACGGGAAAGACTTTGAATTCTGAAAAGGACATATGCAATGAATTTCAGAGTTATTTTTCGAATATTGGTCTGAATTTAGCTATGTCAGTTGTACCTGATAGTGGTGATCCAACGTCCGAGTCCTTACTGAGGGACCCCATTGATGTGTCTCTTCACCTTAGACTTCTAACAGTTGATGAAATTAAAAAAATTATTTATGGGTTGCGTAGTAATTCATCTGGTAAAAGGTAAAGGTAAAGGATGCGGCACTAGACCCTTAAGGTCCAAACCGGCAGTGCTGATCTCCGTTTCGTGGCCCTTCAGCCAGGAAGTGCAATGGGGGGCTGGGGGCCAGCCAACCTATGCTTTCGCAAACCCTTCCTGTTTTACCTTCCCCAGATTTCTCCAGGTACCCATTTAGAGCTGGGTTGACTCTGGCTAAGCTTACAGGGTCACACCAATGACCCGCGTCCCAAACTAAGAAACTGACCACACCAGGGATCGAACCCGAATTCACGGATTCTCAGCCCAGCGCGCGTCCAGTTAGCCAGTTATTCATCTGGTAGCGATCATATTACTCTAAAAACACTTAAATGTATTTTTCCTGTTATAGCTGAAGTTTTATGTGGGTTAATTAATGAGTGTTTTTGTCAAGGAAAATTCCCAGACTGTTTTAAAGCTGCCCGTATAACCCCAATTCATAAGGGTGGTATTCAAAATGACCCAGGAAATTATAGACCGATATCTGTTTTACCCATTATTTCCCGTGTTTTAGAGAAGTGTTTTAGTATTAGAATGGTGAGTTTTTTGGAGGATCATAAGTAACTGGTAGAGACACAATTTGGGTTCCGTAGAAAAAGGACAACTGAACAGGCAATGATTTATTTGACAAATATTATTAATAATATATTACACAAATTTTTTAAAATAAGGGCTATATTTTTAGATCAGATGAAAGCTTTCGACACTGTGGATCATAAACTTCTACTTAAGAAGTGTGAGGTGTATGGTTTGAGGGGAAAATCATTAAATTTTTTTGCAGTTTTTTAAGTAATCGTTATCAGTATGTCCAACTAAATGATTATTCTTCCGAAAGAAAGCGTATTGAAAAAGGTGTTCCACAAGGATCAGTTTTCGGTCCTAAATTATTCTTGATATTTATTAATGATTTACCAAATTGTCTAAATAATTTTTGCTATAGAATAAATGAACTAATGGTAAACCCGACTAATGAAACAGTTTCACTTTTTGCTGATGACACAACATCCATTAGCACAGCTAAGACAGCGGAGCTGCTACAGATTTCCATGAAGGAATCAGTTAATAGAATTACAGCATGGCTGAAGGTAGATAAATTAAGGATTAACATGGCTAAGTCTAACTTTATTATTTTCTCGCGATCATCAAACTCTTACCCATGGATCAAGGACTTAGATATGTCCAATGGCGTTATAAAACAGACTGCGTCTTTTAAATACCTTGGGATTGTAATAGATGAAACTCTATGTTTTGAGGAACATGTTACTTTAACTAGCAGAATTCTGGCAAGAAATCTCGGTATAATGAAGAAACTCCAACATTTTTTTCCCAAGTCTGTCCTTCGCCATCTTTATTTTTCTTTAATACACCCGTATATACTTTATTGTTAGAGTATTTGGCTCTCTACTTTTTCTTCTATCCTAAAACCAATAAGAGTTCTACAAAATCATGCAGTAAGAATTTTAGCCGGTATATCTCTGCGTATGTCTGTTCGAGAAATTTACCCATCTTTAAAAATTTTGCCGGCTGCAGGCCTTCGTGAATTCTATGTATTGTGGTTTATTTTTGGACTGCAGCAGGATGTTCAGCCTCGTTGTTTGGGTGATTTATTGCCCATTAGGTCTAATGTTCATTCTCATGATGAAAGGAGTAGTGCGGACTTCTATGTACCTAGAGATATATCTTCCAGTTCATGTTTTTCTGTTCTTTATAGAGGTACGCGGAAATGGAATAGTTTGAATAGTGATATTAAGACTATTGGTGACCCCAATATTTTTAGAAAAATCATTAAGGAACTGCTTTTTGCTGAATATGAGTTTTGACTGATTAATTGATTTATTTATTGTGGGGTTTTTGTTGATATGCTGTTCCCAGAGGATGTATAATATATGATACTATTTTGTATTTATTGTTTAGTGTGATGGTATTAGTGGTGTCGGTGGCCAAGTGTTCTTTGTTTTAAGGATTTTGTTTTCTCTACCTCCCCCACGGACAAGCTTTGCTTTTTAGGGGAGGCAGCAATAATTTTTTGTTGATATATTGTTTTTCAATAAATCCTTCTTCTTCTTCTTAAATCCTTCTTCTTCTTTACAGTGAGAGAAGGAGGTCATACCCAAACTCCTGTTTGTGGTGATTTTTGTTCGTTTCAAGCTTGATTGGCATATTCAATTTAAGTTTAACTCGTTTTAAGATTTATTTATTAATTTACATTAGTATCTATTGTATGTTTGTTTGCATTGATTGTTTATATAATTTCTGTTTGTTTTTCAGTTTCATTTATATTTCAATAAAAAAATATTTTTTTTCGTTTTAAGCTTGATTTTCATATTCAATCTAAGCATTACTCGCTTTAAGATCTATTTATTCATTTATATTATCACTTGTTGTGTGTTTTTGCTACAATTGTTTATTTAATTTTTGTTCGTATTGGGTTTCATTTATTCTTTAATAGTAATTCCTGGTCGATTTGAGTTTGAATTTTAAAAGGTATTTCTATCAGCTGAGCTTAAGTTTAAAATGGCCTTTAATTTTCTTTGAAAAACTTGTTTTTCGGAAAGTTTTTTAATTAATTTTTGTTCGTTTTTGAATGCAAAAAATTTCCAGTTTTTTAAAATTCCTTACTTCAAAATCAAACTTAAAAAATAAATCAAATATTCATCAAATTATGAAAACTGATATCAAAGTAACAATACCAAAGTGAAAAAATGGGTTTGCGTCAGCCTCGGACTTTTATTATTTGATGTTTGAACTATTTTTAACAAAATTGCTATCTCAAAATTTTTATTGGATGGGTTTTGGGGAAAAGGGCGTGGGGGAACTAGATTAACCTTCTATCTCTTTTGACTCTTTAAAAGTGAAATAGAACTTTCTATTTTCAATCAAATGAGCCCTCTCTGAAGTTTATACAAGTATCCCTTCTATAAGAACCTTATATATCCCCAGAGTATAACTTACAACGCCTGTCCCTGGGCCCTGGGGGGTTGCTTCAATCCTGGAGGTTTAATATCTGATGGTTGAACTATTTTTAACAAAATGGTCACCTGAAATTTTTATCGGATGGGTTTGTCCATCCGATACATCCAAAGGCGTGGAGGGCGGGAGGGGCTAGTTGCCCTCCGATCTTTTTTCACTCTGAGAAAATGAGCTTCAACTTTTAATTTCCATTCAAATGAACCCTCTCTGAAGTTTATACGAGCATACCTTCCATATGAACCATATATGCCACCAGAGCAATACTTACCACGGCTTCCCGGCCCTGGGGGGGGGGTTGTGTCGACATAGGAGTTTTTCTTATTTGACCTTTGAACTATTTTTAACGAAATGACCATACGTAAAGCAGTTTTTGTTATATGATCCTTGAACTATTTTTAAAAAAATGGCTACCTCAAATTGGGGGGGGGGGCAGTTGCCCTCTGATCTCTTTTGACTCTTAAAAAGGGCACTAAAACTCTCGATTTTCAATCGAATGAGCCCCCTTTGAAGTTTATACGACGACCCTTCAATATGAAGTGCCTCTGGAAAAAAATAAATGGAGTGTGGGGGGAGGCGAGCTGCCCTTCAATCACTTTTTACTCTTAAAAAGTAAATTACAACTTTCAATTTCCAATCAAATGAGCCCTCTAGGAAGTTTATACGAGCATCCCCTCCATAACAACCATATAAGCCCCGAGGGCATAACTTACAACGCCTACCCCCGGGTCCTTGGGGGCCCTGTCGACACTGGAGTTTTTTGTTATCAGAACTTTGGACTATTTTTAACAAAATGTCTATCTCAAAATTTTTATCTGATGCATGTAGGGCGTGGAGGAGGGGGGGGGCTAGTTGCCCCCCGATCTCTTTTTACTCTTGAAAAGTGAACAAGAACTTTCAATTTCAAATCAAATGAACCCCCTCTGGAGTTTATACTACCATTCTTTCCATAAGAACAGTATATGCCCATAGAGCATTACTCATAATGCCTGCCTCCGGGCCCTGGCAGGTTCCATCGACACAGGAATTTTTCTTATCTGACCTTTAAACTATTTTCAATGAAATTGGTGTTATAAAAATTTCATCGGATGGGCTTGGGGAAAAAAGGGTGTGTGGGGGGGGGGGCTAGTTGCCCTCGGATATCTTTTGACTCTTAAAAATTGAACTAGAACTTTCAATTTCCAATCAAATGAGCCCCCACTGAAGTTTATACTAGCATCCCTTTCATAAGAGCCATATACGCCCCCAGGACAATACTTACAACGCCTATCCCCCAGGCTCTGGGGGGGGGGGGGTTGTTATCTAATTTTTAAAAAAAATTCCAAAACACTGGCTATCGCAAAATTTTTAGCGGACGGGTTTGGGGAAAAAAGAGCTTGGGGCTAGTTTAACTCTCTTGACTCTTAAAAAGTGAACTAGAACTTTCAATTTCCAATCAAATGAGCCCTCTATGAAGTTTATACGAGCATTCCTCTCATATGAACGATACATGCACTTAGGGCATAGCTTAGAACGCCTTCCCCTGTGCCCTGGGGGTTCTGTTGACACCAGATTTTTTCTTATCTGACCTTTGAACTATTTTTAACAAAATGTCTATCTCAAAATTTTCATCAGATGGGTTTTGAGAAAGAAGGCGTGGGGGGGGGGGATAGCTGCCCTTGGATCTCGTTTGACTATTAAAAAGTGAGCTCGAACTTTCAAAATCCAATCAAATGAGCCCTCTCTGAAGTTTATTCGAGCACCCCTTTCATACAAACCATCTCTGCCTCAGGGCATACCTTACAACGCCTACACCCGGGCCCCGGGGGGTTGGGATAACACCTGAGCTTTTGTTATCTGACTTTTGAGCAATTTTTAACTTAATGGGGGTCTCAAAATTTTATGGGATGTATTTGGGGAAAAAGGTGCGTGGGGGGGGCTAGTTGCCCTCCAATCTCATTTGACTGTCAAAAAGTGAACTAGAACTTTCGATTTCTAATCAAATGAGCCATCTCTGAACTTTTTAAGAGTATCCCTTCAATAAGAACCATATATTCCCCCAAAGCATAACTTACAGCACCTGCTCTCGGGCCCTGGGGGGGGCTGTGTTGGCCCCTGAGTTTTTGTTATATGGCCTTTGAACTATTTTAAAAAATCTATCTCAAAGTTCTTATTGGATGGGTTTGATGAAAAAATGGCATGGAGGGGGGGATAGGTGCCCTCCAATCTCCTTTGACTCTTAAAAAGTGAACTAGAACTTTCAATTTACAATCAAATAATCCCTCGTTAAAGTAAATACGACCATCCCTTCCATAAGAACCATATATACCCCAGGACATAACTTACAATGCCTGCCCCCGGGCCCTGGTGGGTTGTTTCGACACTGGAATTTTTGGAATTTTTTATGGGGGAAGCTGGTTACCCTCCAATATCTTTTGACGCTTAAAAAGTGAACTAGAACTTTCAATTTCCAATCAAATGAGCCATCTCTGAAGTTTATACGGGCATTCCTTCCATAAGAACCATGTATACCCCCAGGGCATAGCTTGTAACCCTTGCCCCTGAAGACTATGGGGGGAGTGTCCTTGTCAAATACATAATTTCCAGAACTTTCAACTACGTTGAACAAAATGGCTATATCAAAATTTTGATTGGATATGCTTGGGGAAATTGTGGGCGTGGAAAGGGTGTCAGTTGCCTTAGAATCACTTTTGCTATTAAAAAGGGAACTAGCCATTTAAATTTCCAATCGAATGAGCCCTTTCTGAAGTTTCTACGACAACGTTGTCTATACAGAACCTTATATGCCCCCATGCCATAACTTACAACCTTTGCCCTGAGGGCTGTGGGGGAGTTCTTCAAAGACCTAATTTCCAGAACTTAAAACTACGTTCAATAAAATGGCCATCTCAAAATTTTGATGGGATGTGTTTGGGGAAAAGCTGGGCGTGAGAGGGGTGTTAGCTGCCCTAGTTGCCCTAGTTGAAGCTTCTACAACAACGCCTTCTATAAAAACCTTGTATGCCCCCAGGGCATAACTTAAAACCCTTGCCCTGAAGGTTGTGGGGGAGTGTCCTCCTCAAAAACATATTTTTTATCAGAAATCAATTACGCTGAACAAAGTGGCTATCTCAAAATTTTAATTGGATGTGTTTGGGGGAATGATGTGTGGGGAGAGGGGCTAGTTGCCCTCCACTCACTTTCGAGCATTAAAAAGGGCACTAGCCCTTTGACTTTCCAATCGAATGAGTCTTTTTTGAATTTTCTACGACAACACCTTCTATAAAAACCTTATATGCCCCCAGGGCATAACTTAAAACCCTTGCCCTGAGGGTTGCGAGTTCATGTCCTCTTCAAAAACATATATTCTATCTGGAAATCAACTACGCTGAACAAAATGGCAATCTCAAAATTTTAATTGGATGTTTTTGGGGAAATGATGGGCGGGGGGGGGCTAGTTGCCCTGCAATCACTTTCGACTATAAAAAAGAGCACTAGCCCTTTGAATTTCCAGTCGAATGAGCCTTTTTTGAAGTTTCTACAACAACGCCTTCTATAAAAACCTTATATGCCTACAGGGAATAACTTAAAACCCTTGCCCTGAGGGTTGTGGGGGAGTGTCCTCCTCAAAAACATATTTTGTATCTGGAAATCAACTATACTGAACAAAATGGCTATCTCAAAATTTTGATTGGATGTGTTTGGGGGATGATGGGCGGGGGGGGCTAGTTGCCCTCCAATCACTTTTGACTATTAAAAAGGGCACTGGAACTCTCGGTTTCCAATTGAATGAGCCCCTTTTGAAGTGTCTATGACGACGCCTTCCATATGAAGCGCCTCTGGGGAAAAAATAACAATAATACATAATAAAACATTGGAGCCGTATGGCCTTTAGTATAGGCAACGCTATAGCGTTGCCTCTGATACCTTAGGATCAAAGTACTCCAGCTGAACAAGAAGCTTGTCACCAGAATCGATTCTTCTGAGGATTTCTACACACAATCTCTGATGAAACATGGCACACTTATTATTTCCAGAGGTTAGCTTCCGATTGAAACCAATCTCTTCACTCACTTCATCACAAATCACCTTGAACTTTAGCACAATGTAGGAACTTTCATATGATTTGAAATAGGCGAGAGACCCTACATTAATCTTAAAGAGGTCTTTTTGTTCACGACTTCTTCTTTCACAAGAATCTGCCTAATTACCCGAAGAGTTTCACGCACTTTCTTAAGAATCAGGGGAACTCTGAAACTTTTGTTTTGGAATTCTAGTCTTAGGTCATTCGCTATCGGTAATATATACCCCAAAAAGAGGTAATGCAGCTGAAGTTTATAAATTCCAATCCCCTCATGAATACTCGTTGCAGTAAGAATAGTGTAAGCTGGCATGCTCTGGAAATAAATTTTCTGGGCATCCCACTGTTCCAGCAACATTTCCGCTACTTACTTTATTACCAAGCAGCGTATGTAGACAGACAGAGAATATAATGTCCGGTAACTTCAACGAATTTATAGAATTCAATAAAATCTCTTTTTCTTTAGGGGCTTAATGCAACAAAATTGTAAAGGTCTTGGGTAAACCGAACGATTTCAAGATCCGGAATATTGCAGGCTGTGGCCAAACCCAGAGCGAATGAATGGCAAATATATCCAAAAACAGAAAACCATGGCATATCTTTTTTGAAGTTAAGCCAAACCTGATTGCTTGCCAAGCACCACGCTTGCGTAACTAAAACCGATTAGGTTGTTTAAAAGAATGTCTCAATGCACAGTTCCTTCAAGATAAATTTTTTTAACCCTAGGGTTAAAGCGTTGTCATTCAATCTAAGATTGTTATACTTGCAAAATGAATGGTAAATGCCAAAAATAGTAGCTCGTTTAAAGAAAATATGCTAGGACAAAAATAGAGACATTTTAAAGTTACTAGCTGTTTATTTTTATAGTTTTGTTCTCGTTTATGGCAATTTATACCTAGTCCAATTTAATGTTTTATATAGCAATATGCTATCAAAAAAAAAAAAATAAATGGTGGAATTCTTATTTTATAATACATAGAAAGTGTCAGTAAATCAATTTTCTATTTGTCCCATTCTTATCTGGTTTTGAATCAGTTTTTATCAATTGCTATGTTGGTTTTTTACCTAGTATATAGCTTATGAGATCATTAGAAGGATGGGTGAAGATCTTACTTACTTACAACTTAGTTCATCCTGCGCCATTGGTGGCACATAGGGCGTCGACGAAGCCTCTCCACTCGTCCCGAGGCAATGCTGCAGCTGTGACATCTTCCCATTCAGGTATTAACGAGGTCTCAGCCATCCTCACATCTCGATCAAAAGTTCGCCGCAAAGTGTTCTTTGGACGACCTCGTCTTCTTCTGCCGCCTGGTTTCCAGTCGTACGCTGTCCAAGGAAGGCGGCCTTCTTTCATGCGGAGTACATGGCCTAAATATGACCACCTCTTTTTCCTCAAAACAGCAGTAATGACAGGCTGTCCCGTTTTACTCAGGATTTCAGAGTTACTGATTCTCCGTTGCCAACTTATGTTTAAAATTCTCCTCAGGCACATATCTTCAATTGCAAAAATTCTCTTTTCGAGCTGCTAATGCATTTTCCAGCACTCACTAGCGTAGAGGATAACGGAGAGCACACTGCTACTGAAGAGGTGTAGCTTCAGTCGCAAGGAATATTTGCTGCTTCTCCAAATGGGCTTAAGTCTATTGAAACTCCGATTGACTGACTTATTCTGCGCTTATTCTCTGTCATTATTTCAGCATCACATTTGGTCCTAACACCCATGTATTTTAAGTCCTTCACCTGTTCTAGACTTTTATTCTTGTTATGCAGAATAAGCGATTAGCTTGTGATGGACATTCTCTTCGATTTGTAAACGTTTAGGCTTAGCCCGACATTTTCTGCATTTCTGTAATTGTGTCAAGTAGCTGCTGCAACCTCTTTTTAGAATCTTCTATCAAAACCACGTCATCCGCGAAATCCAAATCACATAGTTGCTGCTGCTTACTCTTATATATATATATATATATATATATATATATATATATATATATATATATATATATATATATATATATATATATATATATATATATATATATATATATATATATATATATATAAACAACTTACATTAAAATACGAAGTTTAAAACTAAAAATGCTCTTAAAAAGATTTAAAACAGCCCCGGCATCCTTACTTCTACGAAGTTCAACCAGGACTGATAAATAAAATGATGAGAGAGGATGAATTGATTCGAACGAAATAAAATAAAATTATTAACTGCAAGTTTTCAAAGCTAATCTTGCTTTTTTAGCAGCTAGTCTTAAAGGCCTTTTTGTAACGGGTTCAGTACTATTGTCAATTGGTTTAATAAAATATTTGGTTAGATAATTTTTAATTAAATTTGAGTATAAAGAATTCAGTGAATATTCTCCTAAGTCCCTATTTAAGGAAATATTTTTATTTATTTTGAGCGTAAGTTCGATTGATTCCCGGACTACCTGTTTTATCCCCAAATCACTACTAATGAGAGAAGATTCTTCAAAAAGTATTGTGTGGCTGGGATCATTAAATACATGGCTAGCTAAAGCAGAATCAAAGGAGTTCTTAGAACTATTAGCAATTAACGCTTTGTCTATGTCTTTTTTATGCTGGTGTATCCGTTTTTCTAGATTCTGATGAGTTCTGCCAACATAGTAATTGCCACAAGAGAAGGTTATTTGATAAACCCCTCTTTGGCAAGTAACTGGGATTTTATCTTTACCGGAGTTTAAGAAATTTGTGATTTTAAAATTATTAGTGAAAACTAAATGCAGATTATTTTTTGTGCAAATATTTTTTGTTTTTGTTGTGATATTTGGGGTGTTCGGAAGATAGATTATATTAAAGGGTTTTTCTGGAGCCTCACATTGTGAAATATCGTTGATTTTACGAAAATGTCTTTTTAGTCTACGGTTAATCGTATTATTGACAAAAGGAACGGGGTATCCGTTGCCAAAAAGAATATCTGTGATAAAATTTATTTCTGCTTTTATGTATGAATCGGAGCAAATGTTCAGGGCACGGTCAATAAGAGAAGTCACAACTGCTTTTTTAAATTAGGGGGGGTGATTTGAATTAAAATGAAGATATCTACTGTTTTTTTTTTTGGTTCTCTATGGATAGTAAAATCCAAATTATTAGTGTTACGGATAATTAGCACATCTAAAAATGGTAGTTTATTTTCAATTTCAATTTCTAAGGTAAACTACAAATTTCTATCATACGTATTAAGAGAATCTAGGTAACCTCGAAGTTCAATTTCCCAATAATTCCGAAGTGACATTACGTCATCCATGTAACGACCCCAATAAACATGTTTTAAAAAAATAAGAATTTGATGCCCAATTTTCAAGGTTCTCGACATAAATATTAACCAGTAGGCCGGATAGAGCTGCTCTCATTGGTAACCCATTTATTTGCTGATAAAAAGAATCACGAAACTGAAAATACATTCAAAAACTTATTACAAATTTTAACAAGATTAAATAAAACTTTACAATCAATCCCTGTCGCTGAGTCTTCGAGTAAGTGATAATTTTCTTCTATTTTGTTTTTTAATAATTGCTCAGAAGTAGCCACATCTATATTCGTGTACATGGAAACATTATCAAAACTACTAACTATTGTGTTTTCTGAAAAAAAAACCACAATGGACACAAGTACATATAAACCGATCACTCATGATCCTACTGATCAATTTACTAATAATATTATAAATGAATTAAAGCAGCTAAATCAGAATGGTAAAATCACCCTACAATTATAAAACAAACTTTACCCCCGTGGTAGTTTCTGTCCAAAATTTTATGGCTTACCAAAACTGCATAAACAAGGTATTCCCTCGAGACCTATAGTAGCATGTACTAAGGCCCCCGCTTCCATTATTGGAAAATGGCTTTGCATAGCTTTCAAACCTTTGCTGTATTCACAAAACTCCTACATTAGTAATTCAGCAGATTTAGTTAAAAAACTTAATCACATAAGTATTTAGGAAAACACAATTACTTACTTACTTACGTACTTACTTACGCACTTACTTAGGCAAATGTGTGCTGAAAGATTTTTTTAATCTCTTGGACTGTCTTTCCATACTGCCAGTGTCTCTTCTGCAAAGAGGCCAGAGGACAATGGTGAACCAGTATAGCTCTCAAGTACAAAAATATCCAATTTACCTAAGCAAGTGCAGGAGGAGGGGCAAAATTTGTTTTTGTTCTTATGTATGGTAGGAAGAAACCACATTCTGAATCTTTTGAGTTCCCCGTACTTCTTCAGTGCGCTGGCAAAGCCATCTTTGAGCCAAGTGAGCCCATTTTGGACCGCGCTATCAGATATTTGAGATCGATCAGATAGAGCTATCAGATAGCCCATTTTGGACCGCGATACCCAAGATATCACGAAAAATTCATGTATTTTGAATGTAAATCCATGGCCATCCATGTCACTCTCAAAATCCATTGTAGTAGTCTGAAAATCCATGTAAACATGGATTACATTTACCTAAGCAAGTGCAGGAGGAGGGGCAAAATTTGTTTTTGTTCTTATGTATGGTAGGAAGAAACCACATTCTGAATCTTTTGAGTTCCCCGTACTTCTTCAGTGCGCTGGCAAAGCCATCTTTGAGCCAAGTGAGCCCATTTTGGACCGCGCTATCAGATATTTGAGATCGATCAGATAGAGCTATCAGATAGCCCATTTTGGACCGCGATACCCAAGATATCACGAGAAATTCATGTATTTTGAATCCACGACGGTGGATTCAAAATACATGTAATCCACGACGGTGGCAACCCTGCTCAGGGATAATGGTATATACTATGATTGACAATTATCAACGTTTCGAGCGAATGAAAATTGAGGTCCAAAAGAATCATTTTCGCTCGAAAAGAGTGAAATTAAAATATTTGCACGAGCACGACTAATGCCAGGCCGGTGATAATTTCTCGAAAGTATTCAACGACTTTCAAGATAACCAACAATAAGACATTTTTACCCTTCTGGAATGGCGCCAGAAACTGGTGAATGCCTCAAGTCCTCTTGCACTATTTTTAGAATTTTTATACGTATATACATATCGAGATGTTCTGCAAAGCTTTGTCTGTAGACTCATCAACTACTAAAGAGAAATGAGTTTTTGTCAAACTCACTAGTAAGCACATCCCTTTCTGCAGGTGCAATGACTTACCTAACAATACCTGTGGTTTTAGTTCTGCCCTGATTGTGTTTTTGCTCAGGTCCATGTCTCCAAAAGCTTTTTTGAAAATTAGGACTAAACTGACCATTTTTCCAACAGACTATTTTTCTATTTTTCCATATCATCCAAGACCACCCACGAGGTATGCTTTAGTATAGCTTCAACAATAGATTCAGCACAAAATTTTATAATAGTGTTTTCTTACTGCTGCGTTAATTTTGGGCCTTTTATCTCCACTAGCCTATTCTTGGGAGAGTCTGGTCTGAGATGGTGCTTCACACTCATAGAAATGCCTCTAGGAATGGTGCAACCCACCAAAGCCTTTGGGCTAGAGTTTTAAGCTATGCATCTGGGGACATATGAGGTTTTTATGGAATGGGGGGTCGTATAAACTTCGGATGGAGCTCATTTGATTGGAAATTGGAAGTTATAGTGCCCTTTTATTAAAGTCAAAAGTAACTTGAGGGTATAGGATGTAATTTAGTCAATTAGTTTATTGTGTACAAATAGTATATGTTATTGAGAAAGGTATGTGTGCTTGACCTTTACTTTCCAAAAAGACAAAGGGTGTTCAGGTGAGCCTTTTGGAGAATGTTCAGTTGAGTATTGAACAAAATCAAAACACATTATTTGTATACAGTTTGTAAAAAGGGTTTAAGTCAGGAACAACTGAGTATATTAATTTAGAACTTTCAGGAAATGATAAGGAAGATGATCAATTGACAAAAAAAAATATATTTGTAGGCTACTACTACGACTACTTTTACCACTACTTCCACCATTACTCGCTTTAAGATTTATTTATTCATTTATCTTATTACTTGTTGTATGTTTTTTTGCTATGATTGTTTATATAATATTTGTTTGTTCTGGGTTTCATTTATTCTTTAATAGTAATATTAAAAAAAAAAAGATTTTTGCAACTTATTATAAAATGTGGAGCTCAAAATTTTAAAGTAGATGTAATACATTTATCATCCTAGTTTACCCAAAGCGACTTAATTAGAATCCGGATTGACGAAGAAGATAGAAAAAATCCAAAGTTGGACTAGGGAAGGGCGACTCATTTGAACTAAGATGGGAGCCACGTAATGCCAAAAGTGACAATAAAACGGATAAAGAATTAACATGGATGGTAGTCAGTGAACGCTATAATACAACTAAAATCGTTGTTGTGTTACAGAAATCTAAAAAAAAAGACAGTTATACGCAAAACAATATGTTATTTGACCATGTGAAAACTAATAGACTTGAAGTGGGAGTAAGTGGATATAAATATCCCTCAGAAGATTTAAAATGTGATTTCAGTGATGCCAATGAAGATTATTCCAAAGCTTACCACCATTTTTACAGTTAGGATATAAACAGAAAAATGCTGACAGTTAACAATTGTAAGTTACAATGATTTTTAAACAGTATATCCTTTATTTTGTTTTGATGTTTCAAAGCATTAATGGAATATTTGTCGAAGTGGATCAACTGCTGATATAAAACTTAAACTTTTATTAGATCAAGTACCTGCTAATGAATACAACATTCACTGCGTTATATTTTCAGAAACAATAGCAATCATGGAAGTCATTGATAGTAAATAATATGGTAATATATAATATTATCAGAATTTGTGCTTTTGCTATGTCACCCCTTGCTTCTTTAAGTCTTAGGACAGTTCTGATTGAAATACTTGAAAAATATCTAGGAATAGCAGAAAGAAAGGCTGAGTATAAAACTGCTTATTCATTCTATTTAGAATTACTGATTACGTATAAATCGGATGAAGGTACTAATGATTAAATAATTAAAAGAGAAAAGGAATTACGGAAAACATTACAGTTTTTCCTCGTGAAAAATATTGAAAACAAGTAAAATTAAATGGTTATAAATAGTCTGTAAAATCTGTAAAGTTTAAATCATAAATAAAACCCTTCTTACTTTCCACCCGCTAATATAGCTTGTTTTATTAATCTCTGTTCATTTTCTATTCGCGAGTGTTTATCTTCACTATATTTAAGGCATACAGCTTCTCTTCACAATTCGGACAAAGTTGGCGTATCTAGCTTGCTTCTCTGCACAAAAAATGACACAGCAATTTCTTGCAAGTTTCTTGAAGATTCAATCTGTATTCAATTCGGAGAAACTAAGTACAGCAAAAGAATGGTTAAAACATTGGTGTTATTTGCTAACTATTTCATGATTAATTTGCGAATTAGTTTTACAGACAAAACCCAAAACATACCTAATATTGAAAAAAAAGACATTTCTTTTTTTATATGATCCAAATATTTATTCAAATAATTCTTTTAATCTTTTTGTGTTTCATTTAATATATAGAATCATTAAAATTAACTGTTGGCTACTTCGCTTGAACCCGGAACCTTCAGGTTCCAGGTCATGCCAGTTTAAATAAAAAAAATAGTTAAACAATAATACAATTTTTAACTTTTGCAAAACCCCTACCCCAGGCTGTTATCAATTTTAATATTATTTTTTATGTTGGTGATCTCACATGAGACTGGTTTCTGAGGCAAACACCGCAGGGTTTTTTGTTTGGAGGGAAGCCCTCTTCTTCTTTCTCCTTGATCATGGCCCAGATCATATTGACATCTCAACTGCTACACGAGGTAAAGTGAGAGTCGAAGTGCTGTTTAGCAGTTGACGATCAGTCAGCCGCTTTACCAGCTCGGCCATGCTGACCTGTAAGGAGAATCGATGCAATCTTTTTATGATTCAAAGGCAGCCAAAATTGTATTAGCGCACTAACCAGTCTTGGTACGGTGTACGGGTAACAATTAGTTGTAGCCTACGGGTAACTCTGTGTTAATATATAAATTATTTTCAATTTAGAAATTTATTTAATAAAATTGTTTACTAATAAATGAAGAAACTTTTAAGTGGAAGGAAGAAAATAGATATAATCGAACTATTAAAAAGAAGACGTGGATCTAGGAATTGAATACAATATTAAAGCGATTAAATGTGTAAAAACTAAATATGGAAATAAATTCGCTGTTATTATTGATATTCAAGGTGAAATGGTTGATTTGTTTGCACCTAATTGTTTTGATTCTAGAATAGCCTTTCTGGAGAAGAAATTCGAAAAATTAGATAAAGCTATGATTTTAAAGGTTATCGAAAGAAAAATAAAGATAATACAAATTATTTACATATTGATATTGAACTATCTACTAAATATTAAATCATGTTAAATTATCACATTTTATCAACAGTAGAGCAAGAAATTGCTATTTCACAAGACCTATTATTTTGATCTTAAGGCTCAGGATGGGAAATTTTAAAAATGTCGGGAATTTTCATTTTAAATGGTGTGAACTTGAATTTAAAAGGGGGTATAGTGATTGGGGGATCTAGGTAGTCCAGAATCAGCAAGTGCTATATTACTAACGGATGGGATTCTTTTTAGATTTAGAGACATATGAAGTGGGAATTTATCAAGATTCAGTCAGACACCGATGCTACTACCAGTTCAAAAGTGGTATACTAGAGTCTGAAACAGATGAATTAGGTTTTTAACAACGTCTGAGAGAGATCAATTGGATTCTTTTTAGATTTAGAGACATATAAAGTGGGAATTTATCAAGATTCAGTCAGGCACATACACTACTACCAGCTCACAATTGGTATACTGGAGTCCTAAATAGAAGAATTAGGTTTTAACCCAAGTCTGCTGAGATGCATCGGATTCCTTTTAGACTTAGAGACATATGAATTGGGAATTTATCAAGATTCAGTCATAGACAGACGCTACTATCACCTCAAAAATGGTATACTAGAGTCTGAAATAGGTGAATTGGGGTTTTTACCAAAGTCTGAGAGACATGAATTGGATTCTTTTTAGAGTTAGAGACATATAAATTAAGAATTTATCAAGATTCATTCATATACAGACACTACTATCAGCTTACAAGTGGTATACTGGAGTCTGAAATTGATGAATTATGTTTTTACCAAAGTCTGAGAGAGACGAATCAGATTTGTTAGAGTTAGAAACATATCGTCCCCTGAGAGCGGTTTTGTCGTATCTGCGACTTTTTCGGGAAGTGGAGTTAGGACTGCCATCTAACGTGAAATTGTTTGCTCTATCCGATTCCGTTGACCATTTTGTTGTAGCTCAGCTAGAAGTGCCCCAATTTTAGATTTCTCGTTTATCGTATCTCACATTTTGCCGTTTTGTTAAGAGCGGTTCTGTCGTACCTCATATGGGAAAATTACACGGGCATTTTTGTCGTAACTCCGTCGACGTATACTTTTGAAGAAGAAAAAGTTTGTTAAAGTTTCACAATGAAACCCAAACGGACATTGTTTACATCCGCAGAAGCTGCACAATATTTGCAGGAATCCAGGTACCTCATTTTTGTGGAATTGACTAATATTTTGTTCCAAGAGTAGGTAAAGGTGCAGTGTATCTACCCCTGATAAAAAAAGCTTATTTATAAAGGTATATTATTAAGTCAATTGAGTTGTAAAGTTGCACAGATACTTTCCAATATAAGTAGAATTCAAACAACACACTTCTTCCTGTATATTGCTGTTCTCTTCTTAGGGACTCTGCACCCTATAGTACCGGGGGAGCTACACGGCACCTTTACCCAAGAGTATATCAAATAGGCTACCTGATTTGTTATGATTTTTGGTGCATATATAGTTTGATTTGGAAACAGCATTGAATTAGGAATATGGTTCTATTCCTAGATAACAGAATTGTCTTGTCTATTTACGCACATTATTGTACCACTGCACCATCTCATAATGCGATTTGCTAATTTGCAGAACTCAAAGGAAGTATCAAATTTTCTTGAACAAGTAGGCTAGCCTAGGCTATTTGATTAGGCTGAATATTTTAGCCATATGGATTGCTGAATGTTTTGAATGCATTGATAGTTAAAAGTAGAGTCTAATGACAAATACACAATTTAGTTTAAGCATAGCCTAGGCTAATTCTAGAAAATACTGCCCAATCTTAAACACATGATCCTATAGGCCTTGTAGGATACAAAACCACTCAAACATAAATAGATTCAATCCCAGACATGTGCTGTAAAGAAAAAATAGGCTACTAGGGTTTGCTAACTTTTCTTTAAGCTTAATTTTCAGTATAAAAAAGTTTCTGAGATCAAATTGAGCTAATCCCAACAAGGTAATCTAAATCTATACATATGCAAGACTAAGAGCTTGCTTGGAAATATAGGCTCTATTTGAATCAAATTATGCTCGGTTGCTTGTCCAAAGTTAGTGATTATCCAAACACCAGGGGTGCTTGGATAATATACCCAGTTCTTCATCAGCAGCTGATGTGTATTACCAAATAAAGCTAGTTTAAAGAAAAATCAAACTGTTTTGTTAAGCCTAAAGGTGTATCTGGCTTTGTGGGGGAATAGACAAGGAAATAGAAAATCTAATGGTATATTTCCTTTTTTTCTTTATCTGATTTCTCCCCTTTAATAAATATTAGAGCTAAAAATATGTTTTGCTATTACTAGGCCTAGACTAGTCTATCCTTACAAAGCCTATCTTTAGTCTACTGAAAATTTCATTTTCCTGACCTAGCCCCATTTTCCATTTCCTGACTTGAAGTAAAATCAAGTAATTGGAAGCATTGAATCAAGCCACAATGTCCATTGGGCTTGTATAGCCTAAGCTTTTGTTTGTTAAGCTTTTGTTTTGTTTGTTTGTTTTTTAGTTTTTTGTTTGTTTTTTCTAGCGAGGAAGATCTATCTTCTGATTCAGAAAAAGGCAGTGATCCTCTCTATCGACCTGAACTAGATGCAAGCAGCCTTTCAGAACTAAATTTCCGAGAATCTGATCAGGAAGTAGCTGAGGCTCTTCAAGAAAATGTGGATTATGGTCTCTTTTCAGAGGTTAATGTCAGTGTTGGCTGTGGTTCTAGTTCAAGTGCCATAACAGGTTCATTGGCAGAAGAAAATCAGGAGCATCTCAAGATTCCCAATAATGCTGAACCTGTACAAGAAACAACCGAGCCAGATCTAAATAGTCAAAGCAATACAGTGGATCATCCTAATTCACGTAAAAAGACCAGAAAACGAATTTCAGATAGGAAGAACTGGGTTAAGACAAAGATCAAGGCAGCAGTAAACTCTGGTACTGTATATATGAATCCTAACAACCAGAAAACTCATGGGAAAGAGAAGAAAGTGAAGGATGTTGTTTGTAATAAGGATTGTCATTATAATTGCAGTCAGGCTATTGCCTCTGAAGAGAGACAAAAGATTTTTGATGATTTCTGGAAACTAAGCAAGGAGATGAAGAAAATGTTTTACTTAAAAACAACTAAAACCGTTCCAACCGAGACTAAAATCAAGAAGAAAGCGGAGACGCGCAGGAGTTGCAAACTGTGATATTATTTTGTCGTTAACACGAAAACAGTCCGGATTTGAAAGACATTTTATTTGGCTACTCTTGATATTTCAGAGAGAAGAGTTTACTACGCACATTCAAATGTTCCTACAACAGGAGTGCCAAATCCAAAGGCAGTACAGGTACCTCGAAACAAAACTAGTAACGAGGACATTGAACTAGTGAAAAAGCATATTGAATCTTTCCCGTGCGTTGAATCGCATTATACTCGAGCCAAGTCTACCAGAAAATTCTTGGAGGCAAATCTAAACATTCGCAAAATGTATGAACTGTATCAGGAATACTGCAGAGAACTAGCAAGAAATGATGTTAGTGAGTTTAAGTATCGTGAGATCTTCAACACGCAGTTTAATTTGTCATTTCATATTCCGAAAACAGATCGATGTGATGTATGCAAGGAAAAACGTGTAAGTGAAGAAAACCGAATTGAAATGGATCAGGAAGTAAAAGACAAGTATGAGGCTCATGTGAAAAGTAAAATTGAGACCAAGATTGAACGTGACGTGGACAGGTCAAACCTATCTATTCCCCTACTTTGTTTTGATCTGGAGAATGTTTTTCCGCTGCCCCGGGGTAATGTTTCTTCATTTTTCTATAAAAGGAAGATAACTACATTCAACCTCACGGCAATTCTTTCATTCCAGAGAAGGACTGGAGAGAAAATCAATGAGGTATACTGTTGCATTTGGTCCGAGTTTGAGGCTGGGCGTGGAGCAAACGAAATAGCTAGTGGACTAGTGGCCATACTGGAAAAAGTCCTTGATACTTACCCTGATATCTGCCAGTTAATTACTTGGTCGGACTCCTGCGTGTCCCAGAACCGAAACTCAATTATAAGCTTCGCCATCCAAGATGTTCTAAGAAAATTTCCGCGCTTAGAACAAGTGGTTATGAAGTATTGTGAACCAGGTCATTCGAGTATACAGGAGGTTGATGCTGTACATAGCACTATTGAGCGGGGGCTAAAGCATCTTGATTTGTTTTCCCCACTAGATCTGGTGAGGAAGTTACTGAAAGTAAGAAGGATACAGCCTTTTAATGTCCTGCAAATGACCCAGTCAAAGTTCTTTGACTTTCAAAAGCCAGCAAAGCTGTACAAGTACTCGTTGGTACCGTATTCAAAGGTAAAACGACTTGAGTTCCGTCAGGATAACGCTAAGAGAATTTGGTTCAAAGCCTCCTTCTCTGGAGACTTGCATATGGCTACTATATCACAAGAATGTACTTCGGTTAAAAAGTGTCCCAACACTTCGGCTGTCCGTGTTGTTGAACGTCTTGTTTTGCCCAAACTTTATGGCAAAAAGATTGATCTACCTGAGGCGAAAATCAAAGATGTAAAGTATCTCTTGAAGTTCATCCCCAACCAAGACAAGGAGTATTTTGAAACCAAGATTGAACAGTACTACAAGGCCAGGGAGGATGCTGAACGTTTGGAAGCCTCTCCGTCTACGCGAGATCCCTGTCCAGAGGAGAATTCCACTGAAGCAAAACGGCTGCCGGCAAAGAAACTCAACAAAAAATAGACGTTTCTGACGTTTTTTGTAATTTTTATACTTTTTCAAATAGTATTGCTGCATCAGAACTCGTTTGTCGTATCTTCATGGTGAAAAGATTAGGCAGCCCACACCATTTTATCGTATCTAAGTTTACTCCCATTTCGTTAAGGGCGGATTGTCGTATCTGTATTTCATTTCAAGTTTCGACAATGAAAACTTTACCTTTTCCATCTCATATTCGGGAGACCTTCCTTGTTATTTTTCTCTTTTTTTTGATGTATTTGCGAAGAAAATCGGTTGTACCGTGTAAGTTCCAGCAAAGGGGAAATTTTCAAAGTCGTTTTTCTCGGAATTTTGAAAACCTTAGTTACGACAAAACCGCTCTCAGGGGACGATATGAAGTGGGAATTTAAAAGGATTAAGTCCTACACACACACTATTATCCGCTAAAAACTGGTATAACAGAGTCTGAAATTGGCGAATTAGGTTTTTACCAATATCCATCAATATCCAGTCATACAGAGACACTACTGTCACAAATTGGTGAATTAGAGTCTGAAATTGGTGAATTAGGTTTTTACCAAATTCCGAGAAAGATGAATCAAATTCTTTTCAGAGTTAGAGACATGAAGTAGGAACTTATCAATATCCAGTCATACACAGACAGTTCTATCAGCTCACAACTGGTACACTAGAAACGGAAATAGAGGAATTGGGTTTTTACCAAAGTCTGAGAAAGATGAATCGGATTCTTTTTAGAGTTAGAGACATATGAAGTAGGAATTTATCAAGATTTAGTCAAACACATACAATACTATCAGCTCACAAGTGGAATACTAGAGTCTGAAATAGGTGAATTAGGTTTTTATCAAAGTGAGATGAGTCGTGAGAGATTCAGGTTTTTATCAAAGTGAGATGAATCGTATTCCTTTAAGAGTTAGAGACCTATTAAGTGGGAATTTATCAAGATTTCAGTCAAACACGGACACTACTTTCAGCTCAAAACTGTAATACTGTAGTCTGAAACAGGTGGATTAGGTTTTTACCAAAGTATGAGAGAGATGAATCAGATTCTTTTTAGAGTTAGAGACATATGATGTGGAAATTTTATATGAATTAGATTTTCTTTACTAAGGTCTGAATAGAAATTTTGTCTGAGAAAGATGAATCGGATTCTTTTTAGAGTTAGAGACATATGAAGTAGGAATTTATCAAGATTTAGTCAAACACATACAATACTATCAGCTCACAAGTGGAATACTAGAGTCTGAAATAGGTGAATTAGGTTTTTATCAAAGCCTGAGAGAGAGGAATCGGTTTTCTTTCAGAGTTATAGACATTTGAAGTGAGAATTTATCAAGATTCAATCAGACAGAGACACTACTATAAGCTCACAAGTGATATACTAAAATCTCAAATAGATGAATTTGATGTATAACCTAGTCTTATAGAGATGAATAGGATTGCTTTTAGAGTTGGAGACATATTAAGTAGGAATTATCAACGTTCAGTCAAACACAGACCCTAATACCAGCTTACAAGTGATATAATAGATTCCGAAATAGGTGAATTAGGTTTTTACCAAAGATTGTGAGAAATGAATCGGATTCATGTTAGAGTTAAAGACATATGTGATAAATGAAAATTTATAAGGATTCAGTCATACACAGACCCTGCTATCAGCTCACAAATGATATATTTGAGTCTGAAATAGATGAATTAGGTTTTTACCAAAGTCTGAGAGAGATCAATCGGATATTTTTAGAGTTAGAGACATATAAAGTAGAAATTATGAATATTCAAACACTGCTACCAACTCAAAAATGGTATACCGGAGTCTTAAATACGTGAATTAGGTTTTTACCAAAGTCTGAGAGAGATGAATCGGATTCTTTTTAGAATTAGAGACATATGAAGTGGGAATTATGAAAATTCAGTCAATCACAGGCACTACTGTCAGCCCACAAGTGATATACTAGAGTCTAAAAAAGGTGAACTAGGTTTCTAAACAAGTCTTACAGAGATGAATCGGATCCCTTTTGGAGTTCGAGATATATGAAGTTGGGAATTATCAATATTTTTCAAACACAGACACAACCACAAACTCACAAATGGTACGCTAGAGTCTGAAATAGGTGAATTTAATTTTACCAAAGTCTGTGAGAGATGACTCGGATATTTTTTACAGTTAGAGACATATGATGGTGGAATTTATCAAGATTCAGTCAAACACAGACACTACTATCAGCTAACAAGTAGTAGACTAGAGTCTGGAATAGGTGAATTAGGTTTTTACCAATATCTGAAAGAGATGAATCGGACTTTTTTTTAAGAGTTAGAGACATATGAAGTGGGAATTATCAACATTCAGTCAGACACCGACACTACTACCAGCTCACAAGTCTTATACTAGAATCTCAAATAATGAAGTCTCAAAAGGAGTCTCAAAAGGATTTCTTTTAGAGTTCGATATATATGAAGTGGGAATTTATCAATATTCAGGTATACACAAGCTCTAGTATCAAAAGTCTGAAATAGGTAAATTGGGTTATTACCAAAGGCTGAGAGAAATGAATCAGATTAGAGACATATGAAGTAGGAATTTATCAAGGTTCATTCGAACACAGACAATATTACCAGCTTACAAATGATATACTAGAGTCTGAAGTATGTGCATTAGGTTTTTACCAAAGTCTGAGAGATATGAACCAGATTCTTTTTAGAGTTTGAGACGTACGAAGTGAGAATATATCAAAATTCAGTCACACACAGACACTACTAACCCCTCACAGGTGATTTACTCGAGTCTGAAATAGGTCTTGAGTCTGAAATAAGTTTTAATATAGTCATATGTTAAAAATAGTTCAAACATCATGTAATATAAACTTCGAAATTGGTATAAGCCCCCCAGAGCCCAGGGGCAAATATTTTAAGATATACCCCGGGGCATAAAATTTTTTTATGTAAGGAGAGGTCGTATAAACTACAGAAGTGGCTCATTTGATTTGAAGTTGAAAGTTCTAGTTACTTTTTTATGAGTCAAAAGGTATCGGAGGTAATCTGAGTTACGGAGCCATTTCCCCGGGGATATGGCTCTGAGTTACGAAACTTGCTTATTGTTACTTTGACACTTTGTTTACTTCAATACTTGGATTTATTGATTTACGTGGCAACTCCTATTTACGGTGCAAGGGCTGTAAGCTGTGTAAGTTGCTTATTGTTACTTTGATGCTTTCTTTACTTATTTTTTTACTTTGATATTGTTACTTTGATACTAGTTTTGATACTTTGATGAAAATTTGATGTTAAAAACTTAAAGCATTTTGTAATCAAAAACAAACAAAAATGAATAAAAAAAATTTCTGAAAAAGTAGTTTTTTTCAAAGAAAAGCAAAGACCATTTTTAACTTAAGATCAGCAGAAAAAAATACCTGTTAAAATTCAAACTCAAAACGACGAAAAATTACTATTAAAAAATAACTGAAACCCAGAACGAACCGAAATTAAATAAACAATTATAGCAAAAAAAAAACACACAACAAGTAATAATATAAATGAATAAATAAATCTTAAAGCGAATAATTTTTAAATTGAATATGCAAATCGAACTTGAAACGAAAAGGAACACTTTGCTACTGAAGCATAAATGAAACCCAAAAAGAACAGAAATTAAATCAGTGCAAACAAACATATAAAAGATACTAATATAAATGAATAAATAAATCTTAAAACGAGTAAATGTTAAATTGAATATGCAAATCAAGCTTGGAACGAACACAAATCACTACAAATAAGAGTTTGGGTATCGCTCCCTTCTCTCACTGTAAAAGTCTAAAACCTACTGCGTCATTGGTGCTTCACTGAAAACGAGTTATATTACAAATAGTTTCTTTTGTACTTAATATTATGAAAATAAACATTAAAATTACATTAAAATTTTGAACTGACGAGTTTTCAATAATTAATATCATTATACATCGAATATTCAGTTTTATTTAATAGTTCTATCTAATATTGTTCAAGAAGAATATAGTTTCAATACAAACAAGAGTTTGGATACTGCCCGCTTCCCTAATTATAAAAACTTAAAGCCTACTGCGTCAATGGCGCTTCATTGAAAAATAATTATATTACAAATATTTTCTTTTCTAGTTCTTACCAGGGGCGTATCCAGGATTTTTTTTTTAGTGGTGGGGGCAAAATGGGTTGATCCGATAGAAAAAAAATAGGGGCGGCGCAAAATGGGTTGATCCGATAAACTTGCGTTAGGGGCAAGTTTAATTGACGCAAACTTGAGTTAATTAACTAAATTACACAACTTTAGACTACGCCAGGGGGGCACCCCCTCTTACACCCCCTCTTGCACTGGTTCTTACAGCATTGAAAATGAAAATAAAAGTGAAATAAAATTTTGAATTGACGAATCTTTTAAGAATTAATATCATTAATATAATATATCAAATATTCAATTTTATTTTGTTTATACTTTCCAAGACTGTTCAAGAGTGATTTTTCAGTAAAGCAACATTGACGCAGTAGGTTTTAAACTTTTACAGCAACAGAAAAAAGCGATACTTAAACTTTTGTTTTAGTGATTTTTGTTCGTTTCAAGTTTGATTTGCATAATTTCTGCTCATTTTGGGTTTCATTTATACTTCAAAAGCAAAATATTCTTTTTCGTTTTAAGCTTGATTGGTAATTCTTGATTAAAGAATTACTAGTTTAAAGATTTATTTATTCATTTATATTGTTACTTGTTGAAATTTTTTTGCTATGATTGTTTATTTAATTTCTGTTCGTTATGAGTTTCATTTATTCTTTAATAGTAATACTAAAGAGAAACGATTTATCCAATATGATTATAAAATCTGGAGTTCGAAATTTTAGAGTAAATTTAATGCATTTATCATGGATATTACCAGTATTACATCCCACTTTACCCATAGCGACTCAATTAAAAGCCGGATGGACGAAGAAGGCAGAACAATTAAAAGTTGGATTAGGGAAGAGCAGCTCATTTGAATTAAGATCGGAAAGGTGTAAAACGTATAAAATTGATAATAAAACGGATAAAGAATTAACATGGAGGGTATTCAGTGAACGCTATAATACAACCAAAGTTTTTGTTATGTTACAGAACTCTGAAATAGATAACACTTATACGCAAAACAATATGGTACTTGACCACATGAACACTAATAAAATTGAAGTGAGAGTAAATGGATATAAATATCTACAAGAAGATTGTAAATGAGATTTCAGTGATGCTAATGAAGATTATTCTAACGATTAACAACGATTTTTACAGTTAGTATATAAACGTAAAAATATTGAAAACGGAACAATTGCAAACGGAACAATGAAAACATCCTTCATTTTTTTTTTTTTTTTTTATGTTTCAAAGCATGAATGGACTATTTATCGAAGTGGATACACTACTGAAATAGAAATTAAACTTTTATTAGCTCAAGTACCTGCTAATGAATACAACATTTACGGCGCTATATTTTCAGAAAGAAGCAATCATGGAAGTCATTGATAGTAAATTATATGTTAACATATAATATTTTCAGAATTTGTGCTTTTGTTATGTTACCCCTTGCTTTTTTAAGTCTCGGCACAGTTCTGATTGAAATTCTTGATAATAGCATAGAAAAGAGAATATCTAAGAATAGCAGAAAGAAATGCTGAGTATAAAACTGCTTATTCATTCTATTTAGAAGTACTTGCTATGAATAAATCATGTGAATTGAGCAATGATACAATAATTAAAAGAGAAAATGAATTACGGAAAGCATTACAGTTTTTCCTCTTGAAAAATATTGGAAACAAATAAAATTAAATTGTTAAATATTGCGTATAAGTCTGTAAAGTTTAACACGTAAATAAAACCCTTCTTACTTTCCACCAGCTTGTTTTATTAATCGCTCCTCATTTTCTATTCGCTTCATCGCATCCTATCTTTAAAAAAGGCATATAGTTTCTTTTGACAGTTCTAACACAGATGGCGTATATAGCTTTCTTCTCTGAACAAAATGACACAGCAGTTTCTTGCATGTTTCTCGAAGATTCAGTCTGTAACTCTGTATTCAATTCGAGAAACTAAGTACAGCAAAAGAATGGTTAAAATATTTGTGTTATTTGCTTGTTATATATTTATTTATAAGTAGTAGGTTAAATATGTCAGTAAGTTCTATATTTCTATATATAACTTATATATTCAGTGAGTTATATATATTTATAAGTAGTAGGTTAAATATGTCAGTGAGTTCTATATTCCTGTATATAACTTATATATTCAGTGAGTTATATATATTTATAAGTAGTAGGTTAAATATGTCAGGGAGTTATATATTTCTGTATATAACTTATATATTCAGTGAGTTATATATATTTATAAGTAATAGGTTAAATATATCAGCAAGTTATATATTTCCGTATATAACTTATATATTCAGTGAGTTATATATATTTATAAGTAGTAGGTTAAATATGTCAGTGAGTTATATATTTCTGTATAAAACTTATATATTCAGTTAGTTATATATATTTATAAGTAGTAGCTTAAATATGTCAGTAAGTTATATATTTCTGTATATAACTTATATATTCAGTGAGTTATATATATTTATAAGTAGTAGGTTAAATATGTCAGTGAGTTATATATTTCTGTATATAACTTATATATTCAGTGAGTTATATATATTTATAAGTAATAGGTTAAATATATCAGCAAGTTATATATTTCCGTATATAACTTATATATTCAGTGAGTTATATATATTTATAAGTAGTAGGTTAAATATGTCAGTGAGCTATATATTTCTGTATATAACTTATATATTCAGTGAGTAGTAGGTTAAATATGTCAGTGAATTATATATTTCTGTATATAACTTATATATTCAGTGAGTTATATATATTTATAAGTAGTAGGTTAAATATGTCAGTGAGTTCTATATTTCTGTATATAACTTATATATTCAGTAAGTTATATATATTTATTAGTAGTAGGTTAAATATGTCAGTGAGTTATATATTTCTGTCTATAACTTATATAGTCAGTGAGTTATATATATTTATAAGTAGTAGGTTAAATATGTCCGTGAGTTATATATATAAGTAGTAGGTTACTACTTATATATAAGTAGTAGGTTAAATATGTCAGTAAGCTACATATTTCTGTATATAACTTATATAGTCAGCGAGCTATACATAATTATAAGTAGTACGTTAAATATGTCAGTAAGTTACATATTTCCGTATATAACTTATATAGTCAATGAGTTATTTATACTTATAAGTAGTAGGTTAAATATGTCAGGGAGTTCTATATTTATGTATATAACTTATATATTCAGTGAGGTATACATATTTTTAAGTCGTAGGTTAAATATATCAGTGAGTTCTATATTTCTGTATATAACTTATATATTCTGTGAGTTATATATATTTATAAGTAGTTTGCGTGTTGGGGTACCTCCATGGGAGGCATGGACTAAGGGGGGATCTTGTCCCCCGGGGTCCATAATAGAATTTGGGACACCCTCGCCCGGGGTCATAAATACAGGTGGAGGAGGACGAAGACCCTTCAAATGTACTCTCAAAAGGACCCACTGGCTTGTCCACAAGTCCCATGAGTTGCAAACCTTCTCCCAGTAATGGGTTAAATTGCATGGTGATGCAGAACACCATCGCGAGAGGATCCTCTATAGGAGGACAACTGTGGCAGGGCGTAAGATCTATGGACAACGGCCTCTGCAAAGGGTTGTCTCGACCTTTTCGGGATGCCTGCAAGACTGGGGACCTTGCGGTCAACTCTATTCCCACTTGAGGAGTGGCACCCCTCGAGAAAATTATAGCCTAGTAAACGACACAGCATTCGCACGGGATTCTGACTAATGGATAATTCTTCTGGGCTTGGTATGTTTTGATGGGCGTCTTTGGGCTGAAAAACCTCTTCCTAGCTAATTTATCTATTATGGGTTGCCTCCCCATAGTCGTATAATATTTGTAGGCATGAATATATAATGAGTCAGAGGTAATAGGCTTGAGAATGTCTGTGCAGGATTTCGACTCTTGTTGATAGAAGAGCATCGCCAAGTGCTGAAAACCATGTTGTGACCAAGATGGGCCCAGGATTGCACAAAGCCTCCATTCATGGAGGTCCCAGGGACTTCTTGCTGTCCGGTTATAAGCCGGCTTAAGCTCTTCGGTGTAGACTTGAGAAGATATGT
The DNA here is from genome assembly GCF_049724085.1 of Artemia sp. Qi Xiang Cuo. Taxonomy (NCBI): domain Eukaryota; kingdom Metazoa; phylum Arthropoda; class Branchiopoda; order Anostraca; family Artemiidae; genus Artemia; species Artemia sp. Qi Xiang Cuo. Next base: position 43,963,431 of record NC_142807.1, on the reverse strand, counting down.
GATCCCCGTCCTGCACTGGTATCCGGGATCATTGCTTTTCCTGAGGCGAAAATAATTTCAATGATTTAAAGAATGATTTAAAGAACTTGGAATGTTACGACATTAAAAAATGACTATCGTATCGACATTTTGACTGACGAATTCAGACGATTCGAACTGGAGTTATTAGGAGTTTCAGAAACTCATATCCCAGGGGTAGGAAGCATGAAATAAGGTGATCTAGAATTTGTTTACTCAGGCAGGAAGGATGGGGTACAGAGACAGGGAGTAGGGCTCATTATGAATAAGGAAGCTGCTAAGTTTTGTTTAGGCTGGGAAGGTATTAATAATAGAATATTAATTGCTCATTTTATGACTACAAAACTCAGAGTATCAGTTATAGCAGCATATATCCCTGTAGAAACGACTGACAGAAATACTGGTGACTCAGATGAATTTTACTTACAGTTACAGGAGCAAAAAGACATGGTCCCAGGTAGAAATATGATTCTATTGCTGTGAGATTTTAACGCCCAGGTTGGTAGAAATAGAGATAGATGGCATCCCAGCCTAGGTAAATTTGGTGTAGGAAAAGAAAACAGCGATGGCTACAGACTGTTGCAATTTTGTAGGTATAACAATCTATTTATAAACAATTCAGTATTTGGTCATAAAATGGCTCATAAGTTAACATTGTATTCACGTGATGGTAAGACAGCTAACCTTATTGATTATATTATAGTAAACCAAAGACTAGCAGGATCAATACAAGATACTAGGGTATATAGGAGTGCTGTTATTGTTGTTAAAAGTAAAGATCACCATCTAGTAGTGTCAAGGGCTAATTTAAAAGCTGAAATTTCGGAAAGGTAGCTACCTCCCGGGAAGTTATGATGTTGGTACACCCCAGGATGAGAATTTGAGAAAAACGTTTCAAGAACAGTTGAATACTAAACTTGAGAGTTTAAAATTTGATAACGTAGAAGATGGTTGGAATAATTTTAGAAAAATAATTTGTGAAGTTGCTGAAGGTGTATTAGGGAAGAAAGCTAGAACTGCAGCTAAGAATATTAGTGAAAAGGCTTTATGTTTAATAGAAAGGAGAAAGGACTTGTACAAGAATTATCTGAGTGATAAATCGTATGAAAACAAAAGAAATGTAAAGAAAGTGGAGAAAGCATTAAAATATGAACTAAGGAGATGTGAAGTGGAGGCCACGGATAAAATATCCGAGGATCTGGAAGATGCAGGTAGACGGTATAATAGTAAAACTTTGTACTGACACGTTAACAAATTGAGAGGGAGTAGTCAATCTGGACTTGTCCCAGTTAAAGATAGGAATGGGGTCGCAATTAGCGATAAGAAAAAAACTAAAAAGAGATGGGCTGAACATTTTGAGAACTTGCTGAACCGAGATAGAGTAGCAGGAAAAAATATAGAGGAAAATGAAGAAGTTTGTGACACTTTGGATGTGAAGGAATATTTGTTTTGTGAGGAATAATTAGCAACAGTACTAAAAGGATTAAAGAATAATAAGGCTCTGGGTGCTGATAGTGTGGTAAATGAGTTTCTTAAATATGGTGGATTTGAGGTCAGAAATAAGTTATTGAAGATTATGAATATGGTTTCTAAAAAAGGGGAAGTACCTAACGATTTTAGGAAAGTCTTAATTAAGTCACTTTATAAGAAAGTTGATAAAAGTGAGTGTGGTAATTATCGAGACATTAGTCTGGTTTCTGTAGGTAGTAAATTACTTAGTAATATGATGCCTTTTAGACTGGGAGATGCCGTAGACAAAGTTTTAAGAGAAGAGCAGTGCGGTTTTAGAAAAGGTAGAGGATGTGTTGACCAAATTTTCACTCTTAGGCTAATAATTGAGAAGAGCCTGAGTTTTCAAACACCTTTGGTCCTCAGTTTTATAGATTACGAGCAAGCGTTCGATTCTGTTGATAGAAGAGCTTTAGTAAAGGTTTTATCCCTGTATGGTATACCAGACAAATACATTAAAGTGATTAATACTATGTGCGAGAATAACACTGCTGCGGTTAAGGCAGGAAATGAGGTTAGCAGCTGGTTTTGTATTAAATCAGGAGTTAAACAGGGATGTGTTCTATCCCCCTTTATATGGATTATTTTGATGGAATTTGTTTTAAGGAGCACAGGAAAGGCAATGGGAGACCACGGAATCAAATGGGGAGAAAAAAGTCTCCTGGACTTGGATTATGCTGATGATTTAAGCATCCTAGATGAAAGTGTGAGAAAAATGAATGAAGTTTTAGAGGTTTTGCGAGTTCAGGGTGCTAGAATTGGTTTGAAAATTAATGATAGGTAGACTAAGTCACTAAGGCTAGGAATAAGTGAAGATGAAAAGGTGACGTTGGGTAATGTAAAGATTGATCAGGTGGGCAGCTTCACTTACCTTGGTAGTATTATTAGTAAAGATGGTGGGAGCAGTGAAGATGTTAAAAATAGAATAGCCAAGGGTCAGGGTGTTTTTTCACAGTTAAAAAAAAGTCTGGAAGAATAGGAAGATAAGTCTGCAAACCAAGATTAGAATATTAGAAGCTACAGTGATGACAGTGGTCAAATATGGCTCTGAAGCATGGACGCTCTGAAAAGCGGATGAAGATTTTCTAGATGTTTTCCAGAGAAATTGCTTAAGGATTGTTCTGGGTGCCCGGTTGACAGACCGTATTTCAAACAATAGGCTATACGAAAAGTGTGGTTCAATACCGCTCTCTAGGGCTATAATGAAAGAAAGGTTGAGGTGGTTAGGGCACGTTGTGCGGATAAAGGATGACAGATTGCCGAAGATTGTTCTTTTCGGCCAACCATCTAGGGCTAAACGGAAAGCAGGTCGTCCCCGTCTGGGGTGGGAGGACGTCATAACGAAAGATTTAAAGGAAATGGGAACTTCGTGGGCGGGTGTAAAAAGGGAGGCTTTGAATAGATTGGGTTGGAGGAGGATCGTGTGTAGCTGTGTTGGCCTCAGGCGGCTTGGTGCTGCGGTGAGTTGTTAGTAGTAGTAGTAGTAATTAGTTTTATTGATAAAACACAAAACGTAGATAATATAGAAAAAAAGACATTTCTTTTATTATATGATCCAAATATTTATTCGAATAATACTTTTAATCTTTTTGTGTTTCATTTAAAATATGGAATCACTGCCCTCTGCTTCTTAGTCCTTGATCTTGGGCCAAATCACATTGATATGTGAACTGCTACACAAGGTAGGCTAAAAGTGAGAGTTGAACTGTTGGATTGCAATTGATGATCAGTCAACCGCTTTACCAACTCGGTCATGCTGGCCTGTAATGAGAATTAATAAAATCGTTTTATGCTTCAAAGGCTGCCAAAACTGTATGAGCGCTCTAACCAGTTTCGGTACGGTGTACGGGTAACAATTAGCTGCCTCTATGTTAAATTACCACCAACTGCTTATACCTAGAAAAGCTTTCCAATCATAATACTGCTACTAAATCTAAGGCTACAAATATTAATCAATATTTGAGTTACTGTGAGCTAGCGTTCATTCTTCAGTAGTTATTGTAGGCTTAGTAGTGCCTGCAGCTGTTGTCTTCGTTATACCTTTCTCTTGGGGCTCGTTTTAGAGAGAGAGAAGGATTTTTTTTTACATTTTTGAGATTCTCACTGTTACTTTTCTTCTAGCCACAGATTTCGTTTACAATTGAATGTGATCATCCCAGTCACTTATCTTGTAACCGCAGATTTATTTGCCCATTATATTCGCTTGGAATTTGTTGTGATACTTGTTGTCGTATGTCTTTTAGTGGCCGATCTAGTAGCGGTTCATTTTAGTGCATTATTATATGAAGCATATATCCTTGCATTTTATTTTAACTGTTCAGATTCATTTAAAATAATGTGTAATTTCACATGACATCATAGATACAAAACGGCTTCTTTCCTAGCTTTTCCCCAGCTATTATATTTTGGCTAATTACGTAGTTGTGTGACTGAATAGAAACCAGGAATGTTTCAATACCTAACCTTCTGAAACATCAAAATCATGCATTGCCATAATCCTTGTTTGTTTCTATAATTTCAAGTCATAGCGTGGCAAATCAACCATTAAGCAGAGATGAAAAGTGTTTGTTCCACCTTAAAAGGTTGGACACTATGTTTTCAAGGAGCACCCTCCATTAAAAATAATAGAGGAAACGAAAAATTTAATTGTTCCTCAATCGTATGGGATAATTTTTCACACATTTTTATCACGTCTTTTACATCATAAACTGAATGGTATATTTATATTAAAAGTTGCCACTAGCATAGTGGAGTAAGGACTTAATCTAAGAGATTCTTAATAACTGGTTATGTTAGACTCTCTTCACTATATGAATATAAAGGTGGCAAATCTTCGATAACTACAGCTTTTCAATCCATTGGACATGAGGCTTTTACTTGTAGCCATTTCTTAATGCAATAAAACCTAACAAAAAAATGAAACTGATTTTAAAATTTCAAGGTATTTTTCTAGTTTGAATTGAAAGATTTAAATTATTGCTCGGATACTATAAATATTTTTGTAGTTTACATAATAACTTTAACGATCCTGAACTGAGAACAAAAATAAAATAAAAACTTTTTTCGAAAGATAAACGCGTATAAATATTCCCAAAAGTGTGAAGCCCAAAACACTGCCAAAAGTGTAAAAGCGTGAATTTCAAAAACTGCGGAGCTTAGTAGACAATCGATGTTAGAAATCGGATTTGCTTCAAAAATTGAATATCTTTGAAAAGACTGCAGTATGAAAAGACATCAAAAATGCAGTTTTTTTGGTAAAAACTAATTCTAGTTTTTATTTTTTGTGTCTTAATTGGAAAAGGCAATATAGCTTTCCATTTCCGTTCTAATGAGCCCTCTCGCGACAATCTAGGACCACTGGGTCTTTACGACCACCCCTGAGGAAAAGAAACAAACAAATAAACACGCATCCCTGATCATTCTTCTGGCAAAAATACGAAATTCCACATTTTTGCAGATAGGAGCTTGAAACCTCCAAAATAAAGTTCTCTGATACGCTGAGTCTGATAATGTGATTTTCATTTAGATTCTATTACTTTTAGGGGGTGTATTCCCTTTTTTTTGAAAATATGGCAAATTTTCTCAGTATCGTAACTTTTGATGGGTAAAACTAATCTTAATGAAACTTTTATATTTAAAATCAGCATAAAAATACAATTCTTTTGATGTATCTATTGATATTAAAATTCCATTTTTTAGAGTTGCAGTTATTATTGAGACAAGTCACACTTACTATACAGTTCATTACTGTACACTTAGAGTTTTAGTTAGAATTTTAGTTAGTATTGAGACGAGTCGCTCTTACTACACAGTTCGTTACCACGAACTGTTTGGTATATAAATTATTTTTAATTTATAAATTTGTTTTAATAAAATTGTTATTAATAAATGTAGAAACTCTGAAGCGAAATGGAAATAGAAAATAAATATCATCGAACTATTAAGGAAGAAAACTTGGATCTAGGAACTGGAAGCGATAAAATGTGTAAAAATTAAACATGGAAGCAAACTCTTTATTATTAGTGATTGTCAAGGTAAAATGGTGATTTATTTGCAACTAATTGTTTTGATTCTAAAGCATCTGATCATGAAAAGAAATTAGAAAATTGGATAAAAATATGATATAAGGGTTATTGAAAGAAAAATAAAAATAATATAAATTATTTAGATATTCATATTGAACTATCAACTAAATATTAAATTTTATTAAATTATTACATTTTATCCGTAGTATAGTAATATACTAGAGTAATATAGTAATAAACTAGCATAGTAAAGTTATTTCGTAATACCTGTTTTGATCTTAAAGCTCAGGATGGCAAACTGTAAAAATGTTGGGAATTTTCATTTAAAATCGAGTAAAATCAATTGGAAAGGGGTTATATTGATGAGGGATCTAGGTAGTCCAGAATCGGCAATTACTATATTGCTGACGAATCAGATTCCTTTCATAGTTAGAGATATATGAAGTGAGAATTTATCAACGTTCATTCAAACATAGAAACTATCACCTCCTCACATGGGTATAAAGGAGTCTGAAACAAATGAATTAGGTTTTTACTAGAGTCTGAGAGCAATGAATTAGATTATTCTTAGAGTTTGAGACATATGAAGTAGGAATTTATCAAAATTCAGTCAAATATGGACACTATGACCAGCTCAGAAATGGTAAATTAGAGTCTTAAATAGAATAAGGTTTTACCAAAGTTTGCTGAGATGAATAGGATTCACCACAGTCTGAGAGAGATAAAAGGAATCTTTTTTAGAGCTAGAGAGATATGAAGTAGGTATTTATTAGGATTCAGTCATGTACAAACACTACTATTAGCTCAAAAGTGTTATACTAGATCCTGAAATAGGTGAATTAGGTTTTTACCAAAGTCTGAGAGAGATGAATTGGATTTTACTAGAGTTAGAGAATTATGAAGTGGGAATTTATCAAGTTTCAGTCATACACAGATACTACTATCACCTTCAAACGGGTATGATAGAGTCTGAAATAGTTGAATTAGTTTTTTTTACCAAAGTCTGAGAGAAAATGAATGAAATTCTTTGTAGAGTTAGAGACAGATGAATTAGGAATTTACCAAGATTCAGTCATACACAGACAATACTATCACCTCCAAACTGGTATACTAGAGTTTGAAATAGGTGAATCAGGTTTTTACCACACTCTGAGAGAGATGAATCAGATTCTTTTTAGAGTTAGAGGAATATTAATTAGGAATTTATCAAGATTTAGTCAAATACAGACACTACTATCAGCTCAAAAGTGGTATACTAGGTGAATTAGGTTTTTACCAAAATCTGAGAGTGATGAATCGGATTCTTTTTCGAGGTAAAGACATATGAAGAAGGAATTTGTCAAGGCTCAGTCAGACACAGTCACTACTCCCTGGTCTTAAGTGGTATAGAGACATATGAAGTGAAAATTTATCAAGATGCAGTCAGACGAAGACCCTAGTATCAGCTAAAAAGTTATATACTAGAGTCTGAATGAGGTGAATTAGGTTTTTACCAATGTCTTAGAGAGATGAATCGGACTCTTTTAATAGTTAGAGACTAATAAATCAGGAATAAATCAAGGTTCAGTCAAACAAGGAAACTACTATCAGCTCACAACAGGTATACTATAGTCTGAAATAGGTGAATTAGGTCTTTTACGAAAGTCTGAGAAAGATGAATCAGATTTGTTTTAATATTGAAGAACCATGATGGGGGAATTTATCAAGAGTCAGTAAAACACAGAAACTACTATCAGCTCACAGGTGGTATTAGTACAGTGTGAAATAGATAAATTAGTTTTTTTTACTATAGTCTGATAGAGATGAATCGGATTCTTTTTAGAGTTATAGACATATGAAGTGGGAATTTATCTATATTCAGTCGCATTAAGCCACTACTATCGCCTCACAAGGGGTATTCTAGAGTCTGAAATAGGTGAATTAGGTTTTGCCAAAGTCTGAGAGCGATGAATCGGATTCATTTTAGAGTTAAAGACATATAAAGAGGGAATTTATCCAGACTCAGTTAAATACAAGCACTATTACCAGCTCAGAAGTGATATACTAGACTCTGAAATAGGGGAATTCGTTTTTTACCAAAGTCTGAGAGTTGACGAATTGGATTCCTTTTAGAGTTAAAGAATATAAAGTGAGAATTTATCAACATTCAGTCAGACACAGACAATACTATCACATCACAAGGGATATACTAGAGTATGAAATAAGTGAATTAGATTTTTAGCAAAGAATGAGAGAGATGAGTCGGATTCTTTTTAGAGTTAGAGGCATATAAAGTTGAATTTATCAAGATGCAGTCAAATACAGACAATACTACCAGCTCACAAGTGATACGTTATAGTCTGAAATAGTTGAATTAGGTTTTTACCAAAGTCTGAGAGAGATGAATCAGATTCTGATTAGAGTTAGAGACATAAGAAGGGGGATTAATCAAGATTCAGTCAAAGACAGACACTGCTACCAGATTCACATGTGGTATACTAGAGTCTGAAATAGGTGAATTAGGTTTTAAAAAAAATTCTGAGAGAGAGGAATCGGATTCTTTTTAGAATTAGAGACATATGATGTGGGAATTTATCAAGACTCACTCAAACACAGACACTACTATCAGCTCACAAGTAGTACTCTCGAGTCTCGAATAGGTGAATTAAGTTTTTATCGGAGTCCGAGATTGATAAATTGTATTGTTTGTAGAGTTAGAGACATATGAAGTGGGAATTTATCAGGATTCAATCAAACACGGACACTACTACCAGCTCAAAAGAGGTATACTAGAGTCTGAAATAGGTGAATTAGGTTTTTTACCAGAGTCTGAGAGAGATGAATCTGATTCTTTTTAGAGTTAGAGACATAAGAAGTGGGAATTTATCAATATTCAGTGAGACACGGACACTACTAACAGCTTACAACTGATATACTAGAGTCTGAAAAAAAAAACCAATTAGGTTTTCACTAAAGTCTGAGAAAGATGAATTAAATTATTTTTAGAGTAAGAAACATATGAAGTGGGAAATTATCTAGATTCAGTCAGAAACAGACACTACTACCAGCTCACAAGTGGTATAATAGAGTCTGGAATAGGTGAATTAACTTTTTACAAGGTCTGAGAGGGATGAGTTGGATTGCACTTAGAATTAGAGACATATCACTTGGGAATATATCAAGACTCAGTCAGATACATACACAAGTACCAGCTCACAAGTGGTATAATTGAGTCTGAAATACCTAAATTACGTTTATATCAAAGTCGGAGAGAGATGAAGTGGATTCTTTTTAGAGTTAGAGACATATTAAGTGAGAATTTGTCAAAATTCAGTAAGACAAAGACGCTACTATCAGTTTGCAAGTGGTATACTAGAGTCTTAATTAGGTGAACTAGGTTTAAACCAAAGTCTGAGAGAGATGCATTGGAGTTTTTTAGAATTAAAGACATACGAAGTGGTAATGTATCAAGATTCAATCAGACACATACACTAATAAACGCTCACAAGTGGTAGTCTAAAGTCTGAAACAGGTGAATTAGGTTTTTATCAAATTCTGAGAGTGATGAATCGGATTCTTTTTAGAGTTTGAGACATATGAAGTGGGAACACAACTGATGGCAGCAGAACTGATTTTTTAACCTGCACCCGGTTACCTTCATCCAACCTAACACCGTACCTTTTTCAAATAACTTCACACAAATTAGGTTCATCTAGGTTCACTTAGCGTGGCGTGCGGTTGTAGGTTTTCTGCAGGTATCTGGGTGCAGGTAAAAAATCAGTTTGTTCTGCCATCAGTTGTATTGCCACTCCACTTCATATGTTTCTAACTCTAAAAAGAATCCGATTCATCTCTCTCAGACTTTGCTAAAAAAAATAATTCACGTATTTCAGACTCTAGTAAATCACCAGTGAGCTGGTAGTAGTGTCTGTGTCTGACTGAATTTTGGTAAATTATCACATCTTATGTCCCTAACTCTAAAAGAATCGGATTCATCTCTCTCAGACTTTGTAGAAACCTAATTCACTTATTTGAGACTGTAGTATACCACTTGTGAGCTGATAATAATGTCTGTTTAGTAGTGTCACTTGTGAGCTGGCACTAGAGTCTGTCTCTGACTGAATCTTGATAAATTTCCACGTCCTATGTCTCTGTAAATCTTAAAAGAATCCAATTCATCCCTCTCAGACGTTGGTAAAAAGTAATTCATCTATTTCAGACTCTAGTATACCGCTTATTAGCTGATAGTAGTGTTTGTGGGTGACTGAATCTTGGTAAATTCAATTTAATTTTATCCATTTCATTAATAACTCAAACAATTACTTAAGTACATTTAGGCAATAGAGGTCCCAAGAAGAATAGCTTGTGGAGGATTTCATGTCAATCACAAAATCTACATAAAAAGGGGAAGAAACCAATTACAACAATATCTCGAAAATATAACCAAAATATGAGAAAAATCAACAAAAAAAAAAACGCTACGCAATTAACTAAAGGATTAATTTTCTTCAAACTGAAATTTCCTGTATTTTATCTAAATTCCAAACCATTAATAACAATATTGGAAACGGGGTTCTATCTACCCTCCCCCGTCTAAAATCTGATCCAATATAACAAGAAAAATAGTAGATAAACAAAATGAATAAATATGTAAAGAAAATAAAAATACTTCAAGACTTTGAGAATATTTCTCTGCAAAGGGAAGAAGAGTTTTTAATAAGAGAAAGTTCACTGGGAATAGATTTATAAAGAGCAATGGCTCTATAAGTTAGTGACATCTGAGCCACTGAGGATACCCTTTTAGGCAGGTGAAACTGGTGAACAGAGCTCCGAAGCAAAGTCTAGCACTTGCTTGTTGATGCTCGATCGAAGTAGGATATGATGTTCAGTGGAAGGGAAAAATTGAAGACTCGATGAAATAGTTTTTGGTTCTGCTTCCTGATTATCACATTTAAGGCCTTTAGACCTGTATCACTGTAAAGATCAGTTGTGGGGTAGAGTCGGGGAAGGTGTAAAGTTGCCTTCACCGCTCTATTCTGTGTTGTTCGGAGTTGCCGAAGGGAGGAATGGTTAGTATTGCCCCATACAGTGTAGGAGTAAGAAAGATAAGGAAGGACAAATGCATCGTAGAGAGAAACCATTACATCGGGAGGCACTATGAAGCATAGACCAAAAAGCTTAACAGAAGAGCACTGGGGAATTATATCAGTAACATAAAATAACATTTGCTGGGGAAGGTTTAGACACGTGGTATGGGGTTCGAAAATAAATAATGCTACTCTTACAGCTGTTCCACAGCATCTCATTCTGCTCATACCAATCACGCAAATGGCTGAGCAGGAGCTGAGCCTTAGCAACAGCAAAAAGTAGATCCTTAGCAACCACCAAAAATTACTATCGTCCGCAAACAAAGCAGTATGGGAATCAAGGTCACGAGATGGAAGAACCTATCCTATGTCACATGTCTCATACTCTAAAAAGAATACGATTCACCTCTCAGACTTTGGAAAAAACCTAATTCATTTATTTCAGACTCTAGTATACCATTTATGAGCTAAAAGTAGTGTGTGCGTTCGACCGAACCTTGATTTGTGTTTAACTCTAAAAAGAATCCGATCTATCTATCACAGACTTTGGTAAAAACCTAATTCACCTGTTTTAGAGTCTAATATACTATTTGTGAGTTGGTAGTAGTTCCTTTGTCTATATGAATGTCGATAAATTCCCACTTCATATGTCTCTAACTCTAAAAGGAATCCGATTCATCTGTCTGAGATTCTGGTAAAAACCTAATGCACTTATTTCAGACTCTAGTATATCATTTGTAAGCTGGTAATATTGTCTGTGTTTGAATGAATCTTGATAAATTCCTAATTCTTCTGTCTCTAATCTGATTCATTTCTCTCAGCCTTTGGTAATAACCCAATTCACCTATTTCAGACTCTAGTATACCAGTTGTCAGCTGATACTAGAGCCTTTGCATGCCTGAATATTGATAAATTCCCGCTTCATATATATCTAACTCTAAAAGGAATCCCATTCATCTCTCTCAGACTTTGGTATAAACCTAATTTACCTATTTCAGACTCTAGTATACCACTTGTGAGCCGATAGTAGTGTCTGTACTGAATCTTGATATATTCATTCGTCACATGTCTTTAATACTAAAAATGATCCGAGTCATCTCTCTCAGACTTTGGTAAAAATCTAATTCACCTATTTCAGAATCTAGTATATCACTTGTGAGTTGGTAGTATTCTTTTTAATTGACTGAATCTTGATAAATTCTAACTTAATGTGTCTCTAATCCGATTCATTTCTCTCAGGCTTTGGCAATAATCACATGTTTCAGACTCTGAATCTTTATAAATTCCCACTCCAGATATCTTTAACTCTTAAAGGAATCCGATTCATCTCTCTCAGACTTTGGTAATAACCCAATTCACCTATTTCAGACTCTAGTATACCACCTGTGAGCTGATAGTAGTGTCTCTACTGAATCTTGATATATTCATACTTCTTATGTCTCTAACTCTAAAAATAATCCGATTCGTCTCTCGCAGGCTTCAGTAAAAACCTGATTCACCTATTTCAGACTCTAGCATACCACTTATGAGTTGATAGTAGTATCCGTACAGAATCTTGATATATTCATACTTCATATGTCTCTAACTCTAAAAAGAATCCTACTCATCTCTCTCAGACTTTGTTAAAAATCATAATTCACCCGTTTCAGACATAAGTATACTACTTGGGAGCCAAAATATGCACTTTACTGAAAAAATATAAATGTTTTTACTTTTATAACTTTAATAAATCAAATAATATTAATATGTTGATTACTAAATATCAGTACATGTATATTAAACTGACAATACACATTCATTTGTATTTTGTCAGTAAAGTGCAAATTTTGTTCTGGCCTTGGGAAGGCATAAGGGTTTTGCGCCCAACTTATGTCAATTTCTGCTCGTTTTGAGTTTGACTCGGTTAATTATTTTAATTTCTGGTCGTTTCCGGTTTCATTTATTTACCAATGCTTCTTTGTGGTAGTTTCACGCTTGGTAGATTATTTGATTTTAGTTTTGCTCATTTTTTGTTTAATGGAGTTCTTTACTTTTCTTTGAAAAGATTATTTTGAGGGAAACTTTTTTTTTATTATTTTCTGTTCATTTTATATTGATATAGCCTTTTTAGGGAAAAAGAAAATTATACTTTAAATCTTTTTGTTTTTTAAGACTTTATAGTTCGGCCTGCTATTTGTATGCCGGAGAAAATTTTTCAGCAATTTTTAACAGCATACACCCTATTAAAAATCTGGACACAAATAGTACTGTTTAATCTAGTTTCATAACTCCTCTAGTTGACCTGTAATGGAAAAATTGATATCATTCGCAAAAAAATCTGTTTACTGTCTTTGATAGCTTGGATACACTTACGCTATTTGGATTTGGTTAAATTTTAAGAGCAGAAGTAGCCCCGAACGTTTGAACATAATTAGTGGACGAAAGATACGGAAAAAAATGGTCAAACCTCGGGGAAATTGCAACAGAATTTTTTTTTTACACCAAAATGTTCAAAAAAATCAGCTAAATCACACAAAAAATCCCCCCGAATCCCCCTGCACAAGTATTCCAAATTCGCCCTTGAAGGGGGAAAATGAGGGGGAAATCGATTTTTGGGGTTATAAATATTTTGGAGTTTGAATAGTTGTTTCCTATCAAATCTAGCATGCTGAATCCAAATACGAATTCAGATTTTAATTTTTCAGTACCCTAATGCCCATTTCCACCCATAAAGGGCGGAGGGTGGCGGGGTAAAACTTGAAATTATGAGGCTGCTGGATTATTTGGTCGTTTCCTATAAAATCAATGGCGGCGAATTCCAAAATGAAGCTAAAAACTTAATTTTACGTGGTGAAGTACCTCATCTTACCTAAAACGGGTTATTTTAATTACTTATCAGTTGATTCACCATTTCCAATCCAGCTAGGAATGGCACCTTAGAATACGAGTCTCGAACAGTTTAATTTCAAACCAGTATTCCAGAATCCCCTTCACCTCCCCCTCAGTTTGCGGTTTCCATTCTTCAGTGTCATTCTTTATAGTCAGTGGAGACATCTACCACAGTACTTGAAAGAAGACTGGCGTGTTCGAGGCTATATACAATGTTTGTGCCGTTTTTTTTTTTTTACTTACGCAAAAAAAAGACAAAAGAATAAACTGGGATCTGTGATTTTTAATTTAAACACTGCACAATCTCGGCTTCTGCTCTTCGTACTCAGAAGTAAAAAGATTTGAGAGATGTGGAGCAGTATATCAAACGTTGTTGGAAGAGTCCAAAGAGAAAGCACATTTTTTTTTCAGTATGTAGGAGACAATGCCAATTATAATATTGCTACTATCGACGGCCTGAATACTTTTCATGGAATGGGTCTTATTGAAGTGTCTACACCTGAGTTTCAGGCAATGGAGCTTTCAGTGCCAAGAAAAGAACTAAGTGGAAATGAGATGAAGTCAATCGGCACCATGCCATTCTACACTTACCAAAAACCCGCCAAGTCGCAACCAAGGACTTTTGTTTGCTTGACAGAAAATGGTGACACTTATGACAATGAATGGAAGTTGAAACTTTCTGGCGCATCTCTGGCTTTTTCAAAAGCTCATACATGAGCTGGTCGGCTTTCATATGGTCAATACACCAAAAGCTACGTCATCCGGGAACATCGAATATTCATTTTTTTTGCCAAGGGTTAACCACAACCCAAGCGATATCTCCTGCGTTTATTCTACACTTATGCATGCTAACGAGCGCGCTAATCGAGCTGGAAAAAACTTTAGTCATTACCCTTGACCATCTGCTTTACTGGAAGGCAAGTGTATCGTCGATGCAGAGCCTGCCACAAGTGCTTTAAGAAATGCTATTGTTGTACTGGGTGGATTTCACACACGCATGAGTTTCCTAGGAGCCATTGGCTTCCTTATGGCCGACCCGGGACATTTGGAAATCCTAAGTCAAGTATATGCGCCTAACACTGGGCGTAGTATGTTACAAGGCAAAGCTGACTCTCGTGCAGTGAAAGGCCATGGTCTGTTGGAGGTAGCCCTTTATGCGAACCTTTTATCATCAGAACTCGGTAATAGAGCATTTGATGGCAATGGCATGCTACCAGAGCAAAACGGTGTACGAGTCTCTCCGTGAAGGAGATGACATCGACGGAGTGCAGGTGTCGGAAGCAGCAGAGCTTATCTATGAAATAGTTCAAAGTGCAAAAGAACGATTATCCGAGTCCAGAACTGCCCGTCTTTGGTTTCAGTATATGGACCTACTTGGAATCCTGAGAAAGAACCTGAAAGGTGAAAGAAGTGGTAATCTTGAAATTGATTTACGTCTCCTATTGGAACCACTCATTTACGTCTCTACTTATAGCCACAAACTTTAAACTGCATAAACTTTACTATTCGTGCATTCGATTGTTCAATCTATGGATGACCCCCCATAAAAGTACAGAACATTCAGGAGTATCTGTTCATCCGAAGAACTGACAACTACCAGGCAGTTCCTTCTCCTGATTTGGTCATCGGACAGACGTTAACTACAAGTATGAAAACGACTGGCGGTCCGACGAGAGGTAGAGGCATGACTGAATTACAGCAGACATTTTGGACATCTGCTATGCCTACTTTGGTTCTAGCTAACGAACGCATGCAGAAACTGACTGGCCTCGCGGAGTTGACTATTGAAAATCACGCAGAAGTGATATCTTCGAGGAGAGCTAGAGACATGGCGGACATTGAAAAGATAGTTCGACACATTGAGCCCCTAGAACCCTTCAGGCAGGAATCACAGCTGTTGAACGTGGTTACTGGTGTCCGCGCTTCATTATCTGTAAACGCAGACGATGCCAAATCTGGGAGAAACGATTCTGTAGGATATGGAAGCGAAAGACATTGGCAAATATGTTTTCAGGAGAAAAGACAAAGCTGTAGATATGGCTGAGAAGTCATCTGTGGTGATAAATAGCGAGAGGGTAATGGTCGACCCTGCTCTAATCTTTCAACGCCTAGCTGCAGTGGCTAGCAACAGTGGTTCTGACTTGAATGAGGTTCTGTACTTCGAGCTCTGTACTTTTCCACCATCGCTCTTTAGTTCGTTCGAGGTGATGAGGACAGCCCACAAAGCCTCTCTAACAAATGCACTGATAAAAACTGAGGGACTTAAGGGTCAAATGACATTGCCATCCTTCCAGAGAGTTTTGGACAGTGGCTGGCTAGTCCATAAAATCCCGTGGACTGCCGTATCCACATATTCTGAGATGGCAGGATCTTACGTAGAATATGTCACAAGACATTTCGGCCAGGCAGCGGTAGTTTTGACTCTTACACTGATACACCGACGACGAAAAATTGCACGCAACTGAAGAGAACCAAAGGTTTGTCGTATGCAACGATTGAATTCTCTCCTAACAGAATCGTCAAAAGTAAGGAGGAATTTTTGAGAATTCCGAAAAATAAACAACACTTCATTGACCTACTTACTGAGAGGCTGGTGAACTCAGGATTCAAGGTTCTATATACTCAAAATGATGCCGATGTCTAAGTTGCTCAAACTGCAGTCAGTTGCACTGAAACTTCATCGACCACTTTGATTGGGAATGATACCGACCTGTTAGTCCTTCTGCTGTACCATGCCAAGCTTGATGCATGTGGTATCCTTATGCAGACAGAAACACATGAAAATAATGGATGAGTGTACGACATAAAAAGGATCAAGAACAAACTAGGAACCGAAGCAGCTGAAAATATACTCGTTTGCCAAGCAATGTCTGGCTGAGATTCAACATTTAGACTTCACGGTGAAGGGAAACCAGCAGTGATTTCCTTGTCACTTAAAGATGGGATTTTTAAGGATGCTTGCAAGATCTTCATGACACAAGGATCCAACCACCAGAAGATTGCCGAAGCTGGAGAGAAAGCTTTGCTCCGCATATGCAAAGGGAAAAGCAATGAGAAGACCCTGAAGGATGTCCGGGTGCGAGCATTCACAATGCGGGTTGCAAGTGCAAATGCTTTTGTTCAGGCAGAGCGGCTTCCACCGACTTTGGCTGCCACAAAGCATCCCTTTTGCAGGTGCTATTTTCAAATAATGAAGTGGCAAGACACGTCTAATTTGCTAAACCCCGAAGACTGGGGTTGACGCCTCTCTTCGTCACGGAATATGTATCTTCCCATTATGACAGATGCTTCACCAGCACCGGAGAGTCTACTGAAGATGGTGTGGTGCCATTGCACCAGCGGGTGCGAGTCACTCAGATGTAGCTGCCGTCGGAACCGTTTGCCCTGCAGCTTTGCCTGAGGGGAATGTAAAGGGGCGTTATGCACTAACGCTGCAGCAAGACAGGAAGAGGACGATAACGAAGACGAGCAGGAAGAAGAATTAGCTTTAGGTTGTGCTTTAAAATCAAAATGTTCTTGCGATTACTTTACCTGAGTTCTAAACGTTTTCTTTTATAACTGATTGATCTGAAGTTTTGATCTCGATTAAAGGAGTGGTTTTTCAAGATATTATACTTGGCAACCACTCATATTACAGGCCCCTTAAAGGTGGAAATGAGGTAAACAGTAAAAAAACTACTTTTTGACCTCATTTTTGGCAATACGGTACTTTATTTTATATAAAATGATCCTTTAGCCGCAGGAATCCGGCAAATAATGATCTGCGTCCTTTTCCCCCCCTCCTTTTTCGTGAAGGTAAAAATTCATACTGGGGTACGGAAAACGTGATTTCTGACGTCAATTCGAATTCTTCATGCTTGATTTGATAGAAAACGACCACTTAAACCCAAAAAAACGTCCAAATAGAAATTCTGATTTCCCCCCTTATTTTCCCCCTTCAAGGGGGATTTCGGGTAATTGTGCAAGGGGTATTCGAGGGGATTTTTTTTGTGTGATTTAGCTGATTTTTCTGAACATTTTGGTTTAAAAATTCTGTTACAATTTTCCCGAGGTCAAACCGTATTTTTCCTCCACTAAATACCCTCAGTCGTTACTGAAGCATACCTTTCCTCTGTCAACCCTCAAGATCATTTACAGCGCTATTGTAGACCCTTATATTTGGTATGGATGCTCGGTATGGGCCAGTAATTTCATCGGCAACTATAAAAGGATACAAATTGTCCAGAATAAAGCAATCAGAGTACTCGGAGAGATATGCCATTGTGAAAGCACTGCCCAATCTTACAAAAAATTTAGCATTCTGAATGTTGGGCAGCGGTGTGATTATCAGTTATCAGTGTTTGTCTATCAGTGTCTGAATATGTTATCTCCTGAGTACTTTTGGATTGTATTTTCCCGCAATTCTCTCTACCATGAATATTCTACACGAAATGTTGACCATTTGGCCAGTGAGATCCGACATTCAACAAAGTCAAGTTTTGCTTTACGGAACATAGGTGTTTCGGTATTGAATGGTCTCCAGTAGACTGGTACCTTATACTTTGCACAGACGTATAGGAACCACTGAAGAATATCTAGTTGAAAGAACTTTATTCTTGTAATACCCTTGGGCACTCTCGAAGTAAAATGAACTATATATAATCCAATCTCTATTATACTTTGCACAAACGTATAGGAGCCACTGAGTAGCAAGTAGCTGAATGATCTTTATCTAGGTCATCCCCTAGGGCACTCTTGAGGTTGAACTAACTTTATCTAGGTCATTCTATATTATACTTCTATGGCAGCACAGGAACCACTGAAGCGTTTCAGGTTGAATGAACTTTATCTAGGTCATTCTCTATTATACTTCTATAGCAGCACTAGGAACCACTGAAGCGTATCAAGTTGAATAAACTTTATCTAGGCTATCCCCTTGGGCACTCTTGGGGTTGAATGACCATTATCTAGGTCAGCCTCTACACCCTTCAAAGAGAGTGAGTATTCCCTCGCAATGTCGTATGAATTTGCATGGACCTATACACCTGGATTTGCGGGGGCGTATAGGAACCACTGAAGAGTATCAGGTTGAATGAACTTTATCAACGTAATCCCCTTGGGCACTCTTGAGGTTGAATGAACTTTATCAAGGTCATTCTCTATCATACTTCTATATCGGCACTAGGAACCACTGAAGCGTATCAGGTTGAACGAACTTTATCAATGTTATCCCCTAGGGCACTCTTGAGGTTGAATGAACTTTATCAAGGTCATTCTCTATCATACTTCTATAGCAGCACTAGGAAGCACTGAAGCGTATCAGGTTGAATGATTTTTATCTAGGCTATCCCCTTGGGCACTCTTGGGATTGAATGACCATTATCTAGGTCAGCCTCTACACCCTTCAAAGAGAGTGAGTATCCCCTCACAATGTCGTATGGATTTGCATGGACCTAGACACCTTTTCAAAGAGAGTGAGTATCCCCCTCGCAGTGTCGTATGGATTTGCTTAGACATATAGGAACCACTGAAGCGTATCAAGTTGAATGAACTTTATCTAGGTCACCCCCTAGGGCACTCTTGAGGTTGAATGAACTTTATCTAGGACATTCTCTAATATACTTCTATGTACGCAATTAGAACCACAGTAGCATATGAGTTTGAATAAACTTTATCTAGGTCATTCTCTATTATACTTCTATGGAGGCCATTGGAACCACTGAATCGTATCAGGTTGAACAAACTCTATCAAGGTCATTCTCTATTATACTTCAACCAGCACTAGGGACCACTGAATTGTATCAAGTTGAATGAACTGTATCTAGGTCATTCTCTATTATACTTCTCTGGAGGCCATAAGAACCACTTAAGCATATCAGGTTAATGAACTTTATCTAGGTCATTCTCTATTATACTTCCATGGAGGCCATAGGAACCACTGAAGCGTATCAAGTTGCATGAACTTTATCTAGGTCATTTTCTAGGGAACCCTTGAGTTGAACGAACCTTATCTAGGTTATTCTCTATTGAGGTTCTATTTTGAGGGGGCGTATAGGAACCACTGAAGCGTATTAAGCTGAATGAACTTTATCTCAGTCATCTCCTAGGGCACTCTTGAGATTGAATAACCATTTTCTAGGTCATTCTCTATTGAGGTTCCATTTTGCGTCCGGCCATAGGAACCACTGAAGCGTATCAAGTTGAATGATTTTTATCTAGGTCAATCCCTTGGGCACACTTGAGTTGAAGGAACCTTGTCTAGGTCATTCTCTATCTATGTTTTATTTTGCGCACGGCCATAGGAACCACTGAAGCGTATCAAGTTGAATGAACTTTATCTAGGTCATCCCCTAAGGCACCCTTGAGTCGAACGAACCTTATCTAGGGCATTCTCTATTGAGGGTCCATTTTGCTTACTTTACGTTCCTTGCCATGCTATTTTCTTACTTTACTTTCCTGGCCACCTTTCCAGGGCACATGTCAAGGCTATCCCCTCGGGACACTCTTGCATAATCTGGTTTTGGACGTTAGGGAGCGCTAAAATTTGAAACTAATTAAGATGCAGATGTCATTTTTTTATACACTGACATTATTCCATATTTTTTTTTCTTTGGATTTTTTTTATGTTTTAACATGGTATTTTTTTCAACTTTTTTTTAAATCTCTTAGAATGAGATGAAACATGTTTAAAACATAAAAATTCACATTTAAATAGAATAATTGAAAAACCACCAATACACACAGGCAAAAAGAGTGAGAGAGACAAAAACGCATACAAATATGTAGATTCAGACACACAAACCGAGAAAGACATGCATTGGAATAAGCAAACACCTGCCCAGACAGACAGGCAAAGAATAGTGAGAGACACAAAAACACATACAAATACGTAGATTTAGACACACAAACCGAGAAAGCCAGGCATTGGAATAAGCAAACACCCACCCAGACACATAGGCAAAAAGAGTGAGAGCGACAAAAACACATACGAATACGTAGATTCACACACACAAACCGAGAAAAACATGCATTGGAATAAACAAACAGCCGTCCAGACATACAGGCAAAAAGAGTGAGAGAGACCATACAAATGCGTAAATTAGACGCAAAAAGAGTTTGTTACTTACTTACAATTTTTTCATAATTTCTTGAGTGAAATTGCTGTATTGTGTGTCCAGGAAGCAAATTCAAGAAAGAGTTTGCTACTTACTTAAAATTTTTCATAATTTCTTGAGTGAAACTGCTGTATTGTGTATCCAGGAAATGAATGCAAGAAAGAGTTTGTTTAAAATTTTCTTCATAATTTCCTGAATTAAATTTCGGTTTTGTGCATCCAAACGGCGAATTCAAGAAAGAGTTTGTTACTTATTTAGAATTTTGTTATATTTTTTTGAATGTGAAGTCTTTATTGTGTATCCAGGAGGCAAAGCCAAGAACGAAATTATTACTTATTCAGAATTCTTGTCATAATTTTTTGAATGAAATGTTTGTATTGTGTATCCAGGAGGCGAATTCAAGAAAAGGTTTGTTAATTACTTACAATTTTTTTATAATTTTTTGAATGAAATTTCTGTATTGTGTATCCAGGAGGCGAATTCAAAAAAAAATTTGTTACTTACTAACAATTGTTCATAATTTCTTAAATGAAATTTCTGTATTGTATATCCAAGAGGGAAAAAACATACAGTTTATTTACAATTTTTTTCATAATTTCTTGAATGAAATATCTTTATTTTGCATCCAATTTGTAAAATCAATAAAAAGTTTGTGACCTACTTGCAATTTTTTCATTATTTCTTGAAATTTCCGAATTTTGCATCCAAGAGGTGGATCTATGAAAGAATCTGTTACTTAGTTACAATTTTTTCATAATTTCTTGAATAAAATGTCTGTATTGTTTATCCAGGAGGCGAATTAAAGAGCGAATTTATTACTTGTCACACTCTTTTTGCCTGTGTGTCTGGGCGGGTTTTTGCTTATTCCAAAGCATGTCTTTCTCGGTTTGTGTGTCTGAATCTACGTATTTGTATGTGTTTTATTCTCTCTCACTCTTTTTGCCTGTTTGTCTGGGCGGGTGTTTGCTTATTTCAATGCATGTCTCTCTCGGTTTGTGTGTCTGAATCTTTGTGTTTGAATGTGTTTTTTGTCATTCTCACTCTTTTTGCCTGAGTGTCTGAGCGGGTGTTTGCTTATTCCAATGCATATCTTTCTCGGTTTGTATGTCTGAATCTACGTATTTGTATGTGTTTTTGTCTCTCTCACTCTTTTTGCCT
Organism: Artemia sp. Qi Xiang Cuo; assembly: GCF_049724085.1. Taxonomy (NCBI): domain Eukaryota; kingdom Metazoa; phylum Arthropoda; class Branchiopoda; order Anostraca; family Artemiidae; genus Artemia; species Artemia sp. Qi Xiang Cuo. The sequence goes on along the minus strand of NC_142807.1, from coordinate 43,941,693 downwards.
GTTTGTCTGGGCGGGTGTTTGCTTATTCCAATGCATGTCTTTCTCGGTTTGTGTGTAGGAATCTACGTATTTGTATGTGTTTTTGTCTCCCTCACTCTTTTTGCCAGAGTGTCGGGCGGGTGTTTGCTTATTCCAATGCATGTCTTTCTCAGTTTGTGTGTCAGAATCTTCGTATTTGTGTTTGTTTTTATCTCTCTCACTCTTTTTGCCTGTGTGTCTGGGGGGGTGTTTGCTTATTCCAATGCATGTCTTTCTCGGTTTGTGTGTCTGAATCTACGTATTTGAATGTGTTTTTGTCTCTCTCACTATTTTTTGCCTTTCTTTCCGGGCGTATGCTTGCCTATTTCAGTACATGTCTTTCTCGGTTTGTGCGTCAGAATCTACGTATTTGTATTCGTTTTTGTCTTTTTCACTCTTTTTGCTTGTATGTCTGGGCGGGTGGTTGTTTATTCTAATGCATGTCTGTCTCGGTTTGTGTGTTTGAATCTACGGATTTGTATGTGTTTTTGTCTCTCTCACTCTTTTTGCTTGTGTGTCTGGGGAGGTGTTTGATTATTCCAATGCATGTCTTTTTCGGTTTTTGCGTCTGAATCTACGTATCTGTATGTGTTTTTGTCTCTTTCACTCTTTTTGCTTGTGTGTGAGGGTTGTTTTTTGTTTATTTCAATGCATGTCTCTTTCAGTTTTTAAGTATGAATCTACGGATTTGTATGTGTTTTTGTTTCTCTCTTTATTTGTTCCAGTGGGTTTGAGTAGCGGTTTTCGATTTCTGCAGAAAGTACCTCTTGTCATGTGTCCCTTAATATCCGTAATTGAAATTATGATTGTCTTCCTCACTGTTTTCGCTTGAGTGTTTGGGCAGGTGTTTGCTTATTTCAATGCATGTCTTTTTCGGTTTTTGCGTCTGAATCTACGTATTTGTATGTGTTTTTGTCTCTCTCACTCTTTTTGCCTGTGTATCTGGGTGGGTATTTGCTTATTCCAATGCATGTCTGTCTCGTTTGGTGTGTGTGAATCTTCGTATTTGTATGTGTTTTTTGTCACTCTCACTCTTTTTGCCTGTGTGTCTGGGCGGTTGTTTGCGTATTTCAATGCATGTCTTTCTCGGTTTGTGTGTCTGAACCTACGTATTTGTATGTGTTTTGTCTCTCTCACTCCTTTAACTTGTGTGTCTGGGCGGGTGTTTGCTTATTCCAATGCTTGTCTTTCTCAGTTTGTGTGACTGAATCTATGTATTTGTATGTGTTTTTTGTCTCTCACTCTTTTTGCCTGTGTGTCTTGGCGGGTGTTCACTTATTCCAATTAAATGTGAATTTTTATGTTTTAAGTATGTTTCGTCTCATTCTAAGAGACGTAAAAAAATTTGAAAAAATACCATATTAAAAAATAAAAAAATCCAAAGAAAAAAAGTAAAAAATAAAAAGTGGAATAATTTTAGTGCATAAAAAAATTACATCTGCATCTTTATTAGTTTCAACTTTGAGCGCTCCCTAACGTCCAAAACCAGATTATGCAAGAGTTTCCCAAGGGGATAGCCTTGACATGTGCCCTGGAAAGGTGCCAAGGAACGTAAAGTAAGCAAATAGCATGGCAAGGAACGTAAAGTAAGCAAATAGTATGGCAAGCAACGTAAAGTAGGCAAAATGGACCCTCAATAGATAATGACCTAAATAAGGCTCGTTCAACTGAAGGGTGCCTTAGGGGATCACCTGGATAAAGTTCATTCAACTTGATACGCTTCAGTGGTTCCTATGGTCGTATGCAAAATGGAACAAATATAGAGAATGACCTAGATAATGTTCGTTCAACTCAAGGGTGCCCTAGATGATGACTTAGATAAAGTTCATTCAACTTGATACGCTTCAGTGGTTCCTATGGCCATACGCAAAATGGAACCTCAATAGAGAATGACCTAGATAATGGTTATTCAATCTCAAGAGTATCAAGTTCATTTAACTTGATACGCTTCAATGGTTCCTATACGCCCCCGCAAAATGGAACCTCAATAGAGAATGACCTAGATAAGGTTCGTTCAACTCAAGGGGAACCTAGAGAATTACCTAGATAGATTTCATTCAACTTGTTACGATACAGTGATTCTTAGGGCCTCCATGGAAGGATAATAGAAAATGACCTAGATAAAGCTAATTGAAATTGATACAATTCTGTGGTCCATATAGGGCCGGTTGAAGTATAATAGAGAATGACCTAGATAGAGTTCATTCAACTTGATACTATACAGTTGCTCAAATGGGATCTATAGAAGCATATTAGAAAATATCCTTGATAAAGTTCATTCAAACTGATACTATACGGTGCTTCAATGGGCCTCCATAGAAGCATATCGGAGAATGACCTTGACGATGTTCGTTCGACCTCGACACTACCCTACAGAGTTACCTAGATAAAGTTCATTCAACTTGATACGCTTCAGTTCTTCCTATATGTCTCGTAGAATCCATATGACATTGGGAGGGGACACTCACTCTCTTTAAAAGATGTAGAGGGCCCTAGGGGATGACCTAGAAAAAGTTCATTCAACTTGATATGCTTCAGTGGTTCCCATATGTCCCTGTAAATCCATTTGAAATTGGGAGGGGGTACTCACTCTCTTTAAAAGATGTAGAGGGCCTTAGGGGATGACCTAGATAAAGTTCATTCAACTTGATACGCTTCAGTGGTTCCTATATGTCTAAGCAAATCCATACGACATTTCGAGGGGGATACTCACTCTCTTTGAAAAGGTGTATAGGTCCATGCAAATTCATACGAAATTGCGAGGGGATACTCACTCTCTTTGCAGGGTGTAGAGGCTGACCATGATAAAGGTCATTCAACCCCAAGAGTGCACAAGGAGATAGCCTTGATAAAGTTCATTAAACTTGATACGCTTCAGTGGTTCCTAGTGCTGCTATAGAAGTATGATAGAGAATGACCTTGATAAAGTTCATTCAACCTCAAGAGTGCCCTAGGGAATGACATAGATAAAGTTCATTCAACCTGATACGCTTCAGTGGTTCCTAGTGCTGCTATAGAAGTACGATAGAGAATGACCTTGATAAAGTTCATTCAACCTCAAAAGTGACCTAGGGAATGACCTAGATAAAGTTCATTGAACCTGATACGATTCAGTGGTTCCTAGTGCTGCTATAGAAGTATGATAGAGAATGACCTTGATAAAGTTCATTCAACCTGATACGCTTCAGTGGTTCCTAGTGCTGCTATAGAAGTATAATAGAGAATGACCTTGATAAAGTTAATTCGACCTCAAGAGTGCCCTAGGGAATGACCTAGATAAAATTTATTCAAATAGATACTCCTCAGTGGTTCCTATACATTTGTGCAAAGTATAATAGGGAATGACCTAGATAAAGTTCTTTTTACCTCGATAGTGCCCTAGGGTATGACCTTAATAAAGTTCATTCAACCAGATACGCTTCAGTGGCTCCTATACATCTGTGTAAAGTATAAGGTAGCAGTCTACTGTCTCCCGGATAGTATTAGAGCGGCTGATAACTAAGTTTCATTTAAGAAAAAGTTAAAGAATTTTTTTGTTGAAAAAGGAGGATAATTTTTGGAGATTGGGGGGAGGAAGAGGGAATGGGGAGGGGGAGGAAGAGGGAAGGGGATGAAGAGGGAAGGGGGATGTGGGGGAGAATGGTTAGAGTGTGACAATGTAAATTGTTTCTTGACTTTTTTTTCCTTACCTTATATTTTTCTTTGAAAAAATAAGAATTTATTAATAATTATTATTGTTTTTATTTATTTTTGATTAAAGGGCGGTTAGAAGATGCAGCCACCAACAGGATTTTTTTTAATCCTAATGTGGTTGTCTAGTTATTTCTGATGTTTGTTGAATGTTTTTTTTTTGGTAAAATAAAAATGTCTATGTCTAAAAAAAAATGTCTATGTTCTTGGGATACTGCTGAGATGCCTTATTGGGATTTAGCATTATCCCAGTGATTTTGATTTAATGTTAAGTCAACATTTAGTTTTTAAACATATAAAAATTGGATTTTAGGAAGACCAAAATCTATTCTATAAATCATATACAACAACTTTCTATACTAACCTTATATGCCCCCAGGGTATAACTTACAACCCTTGCCCTGAGGGCTCTGAGGGGGGTATCAGCCTCAAAGACCTAATTTCCAGAACTTTCAACTGCGTTGAAAAAATGGATATCTCAAAATTTTGATTGGATGTGTTTGGGAAAATGGTGGGCGCGAGAGGGGCGTTAGTCGCTATTCAATCACTTTCAACTATTGAAAAAGGCACTAGCCCTTTCAATTTCCAATTGAAAGAGTCCTTTTGACGTTTCTACGACAGCGCTTTCAATAAAACTTTATATGCCCCCAGGGCATAACTTACAACCCCTGCCCTGAGGGCTGTGGGGGGAGGAATTTTGATTGGATGTGTTTGGGGGAATAATCGGCGTGGGGGGGGGGGCTAGTTGCCATACAATTACTTTCGACTATGAAAAAGGGTACTAGCCCTTTGGATTTCCAATCGAATGAGCCTTTCTTGAAGATTCTATGACAACGCCTTCTATAAAAACCTTATATACCCCCAGGTCATAACTTAAAACCCTTGCCCCGAGGGTTGTAGGGGAGTTTCCTCCTCAAAAATATATTTTCTATCTGGAAATCAACTACGCTGGACAAAATGGCCATCTCAAAATTTTGATTGGATGTGTTTGGGGGAATGATGGGCGCGGGGGGGGGGGGCTAGTTCCCCCTCCCCCAATTACTTCCGACTATTAAAACGGGCACTAGCCCTATGAATTTCCAATCGAATGAGACTTTTTTGAAGTTTCTACGACCACGCCTTCTATAAAAACCTTATATACCCCCAAGGCATAACTTAAAACCCTTGCCCCGAGGGTTTTGGGGGAGTGTCCTCCTCAAAAAGATATTTTATATCTGAAAATCAACTACGCTGAACAAAATTGCTATATCAAAATTTTGATTGGATCTGTTTGGGGGAATGGTGGGCGTGGGGGGGGGGCTAGTTGCCCTTCAATCACTTTCGACTATTAAAAATTGCACTAGCCCTTTGAATTTCCAATCGAATGAGCCTTTTTTGAAGCTTCTGCGACAACACCTTCTATAAAAACCTTATATGCCCCCAGGGCATAACTTAAAACCCTTGCCCCGGGAGTTGTGGGGGAGTGTCCTCCTCAAAAAGATATTTTCTATCTGGAAATCAACTACGCTTAACAAAATGGCTATCTCAAAATTTTGATTAGATGTCTGGGGAGGAAGGATGGGCGTGGGGGGGCCTAGTTGCCCTCCAATCACTTTTGACTATTAAAAGGGCACTAGCCACTCCAATTTCCAATCGAATGAGCCCTTTTCGAAGTTTCTACAACGACTTCTTCGATACGAAATGCCTGGGTATGGAGAAAAAAAAACAACACATTGTACCCACATCGTTCTTTACTTAGGCAGCGCTAGTGCGCTGCCTATGATAAACTTGCTTACTAAGAAATAAAAAATAAACTGCATATAAATACACACCAATTAAGAAAACGACTGTAAACTTTAAAAGATGATAGCTTAAGCACAACTCAAATGTACAGAAGCTTTTACCCCAGAGTTTGCTCTGCCCCTAAATTTTACGGTTTTCGCAAAACCCATCTATCTTCTCTAGTTTCGATGCAGTTTCCTCATAAACCTCTTATGATTTTAATAAATATGATTAGGCTTTGCAAACAAAAATAGATGATAATTCTGATTGACAGATTATAAGAATTTATAAATGTATATAATGAGCCTTGTTCACCTCTGCAACACATTTTTCTTGTATCAGAGACAGATTTTTCCTTCAAACTATGGGTTCATTTGTTGTTGTTTTTTCTTCTTCTTTTTTTGTTCGTTTTTTTTAATTTTCTGCCCGTATATTATTAGAACACATTGCATAGAGAATTTGATCTTTCTTATTTACCAAACATTAATGACATGTCCATTCAAATAACAATTTGAAAAGTCACTAATTTTGGCTTTTTTCGTTCCAGAAGAGGGGTCTTGGAACACTACAGTTGGATCTGCTGAGAATCTCATCTTCATCAATCATGTCGTCATAAGGTTGAACCCCTTCGCTCTCCATGTCTAATTTAACCTGCAAAAGAAATAGTTTTTTTTATACCTTGAAAAGAGAAAATGAGAGATGTAATAATAGACTTTCAAGTTAGTTTTCTCTTTATACCTTAGAATTAAAAACCAGCACGGTTCATTTGCATGTAATTCCTACAAATTTAGGGGCTGGTCATTAAAAAGAATCAATAGTTATCAGCAATAAAGGTAAGGTCTAAAACAAACTTTTTAGTGAATTAAGTTAAGATGAATAATTTGTAAGTTCTTTGCATATTTTTTTATCATTCTGTTATTTTACTTTCTTTTTTTTTTCACATCAAATCACATACGCCTACTGTCCGAAGTTTACAACTTCCCCCCAGACTCCTCCCCAGCAGAAAGTTACTATCTTGAAATTCCTTTCAAAACTAAGATAGGCCTACATAATTCAAGTATCCATAGAAACAAATCAGTTTTCTTTAGTATACCTAGTTTTCTTTAGGATTCAAAGTTTTGACGCTTCAAAGCCCAAGAATTATTGCCACTCTGTTTTTGCAAGAGGTTCGGGTAAATCTCCAAAACTTCAAGGATATTAGGGCCTATTTGGTCTATTGGTAAATCCTGGCCTAGTTTCACAGCAATTTTCATTTTATTTTCAATGTTGTAATAACCACAAAAGAAAATATTTGTAATATAATTCGTCTTAGTAAAGGGTCAAATACGTAGTAGGCCTTATGCTTTTACCGTTTGGTAACGAGGAGTGGCCCAACCTATATATTAAAAAAGTATTTGTAATATAATTTGCTTTACTAAAGCACCAAACATGCAGTATGCCTTTTGCTTTTACCGTTAGGGATACGGGTAGTAGCCAAACTCTTATTTCTAGTGAAGAATATAGGTGTCTTGAACATTTTTGGATGGAGCTAATAAAATTAAATGAATTCCTATAATTTTTGGAAGAAAATAGTAGTATATTAGGTAGTACCTACCTGGCCCCTCTACACCTTTGATAGGGAGTAAGTAGTCTCTAAGTGCCTCAACGCGTTACTTTTTAACGCGTGTACCAAGAGACCAAGCTTCGCTCGGCCTCTTGTACTCAGTACGTGGCAGGATTGCACATATGTGATTCATGCTGTCGCTTTTCACTTTTCTTAGATTATTATGAACTTTTAGTCCAGCTTTTTCCCAAGCTTTTAATTATGCTTAAATTAACTTGTAACATAGATCAGTTTTTCATTTGCAATTTGCTGTGATTATAGCTCGCTACTCATCCTTTTTGTTTACGATTCGATAGGATCCATACTGTCGCTTGTGTTTTAAACATAGATTTTTTTGTGCTTGATTTTCTTAAATAATTAATTCAGAAAATTTTTGAATGGCTTTTGTTTTATCTGTTTGGGTTCACTCATTATCTTGTATAATTTTTTATGACACTGTAATTTTTATTTGTCTTCCAACCCCAGATTTCTTTGTATACAATTTTCGTTTGTTTCGCTGTCGCTTGTTTCATACCTTTCGCTTTAGCTGTTTTGAGTCACTCGTCATCTTGTATAATTTTAAATTCGTCTGCTTCCTATACGAAGGATAATGCTTGTTGCCACACGTATTCTTACCGTTGATTTTGTTGTGCTTCATTTTCTTCCTTCATTACCTCAGACATTTTCCCATGCCTTTTGCTTTTTGTGTTCGGATTCATTCCTTGTTGGGCTTCATTTTCATTCATCATCTTGTGTAATCTCAAATGACGTTTTAATTTGATTTGTCTTCTAATCGCAACTGTTGTGTAACATTTTCTTTTGTCTCACTGTCACTTGTTCTGTACCTTCTGATTTAGGTGTTAGGAGTCATGCGTCGTCTTTCATAATTTCACATGCGTCTGTTACCTATTCGACTTATCATACTCGCTGTCACATGTTTTGTCTACGGGGCAACGTGATCCTCACTGTCGCTTGTCTTCTAAACACAGATTTCGTTGTCCGTTATTTCAATTTTTGATTCGTTGCGATGCTTCTTGTTGCTTGTCCTCTAACCATAGGTTTCGTTTTGGTTCATTTTTGTTAATCATTAAGTCACACATTTTTTCCATGTCTTTTGCTTGAGCTATTCGGAGTCAATCATCATCTTGTATGGCTTTGCACTGCTACTTCTCTTCTAACCGCAAATTCCGTTTGCTTGTCATTTTTTTTTATGCTTATTCAATATGATCCTCGCTGTCACTTGTCTCCCAACCCCAGTTTTGGTTGTGATAAATCTTTGTTCATTCTTACCTCACATTTTTCCCAAAGCCTTGTGCTTCATCTGTCCGGATAAAGAGAGTGACTACCAAACTCGTTGTGAACCATTTTTGGCCGCAATTTGTTGTGATACTCGTTGTCACAAGTCTTCTAATCCCATAGTTCATTGTGCATTAATTTTGTTTGGGATTTGTTGTGATTCTCTCTGTTTCTTCTCTTCTAACAACAGTTTTAGTTGCGTGTAATTTTCATTTTTGATTCGATGTCATCCTCGCTGCCATTTGTCTTCTTGACCAAAAATTTCGTTGTCCCTCATTTTCATTTGTGATTCATTGCGATGCTTGTTGTCACATATCTTCTAACCGCACAAATCAGTGTGTTTCATTTTCATTCATCATTACCTCATACATTGTTTCCACGCCTTCTGCTTTAGCTGACTTTATTTTCGTTCATCATTGCCTCAGAAATTTTGCGTACCTTTTGATCTAGCTGTTTGGATTCATTCATCAACTTGTTTTATTTCGCCTGACATCATAGATACCAAGAAAAGTTCTCTTCCAGTTTTTCCCCAGTAAGTATATTTTGTCTTTAATTATGTTGCTATGTAATTCAGCAGCAACCAGGATTCTATTGAACCTTCTATTGCACATACCCACTGAAATATCTAAATTACGCAGCAGCATAATTATCGTACTATTTTTTTAGTTTTAAGTCATAGAAATTAAGAATTTAAGTCATTAAATTAAGAATTTTGGCGTGAATTCAATTCCTCCTTCCTCTTTCTTCTTCACAGAAAAATAGTTTTATAATATTTATATTCTCCTGGAAGGTGGTAAGCAATCTCAGCATTAATTTCACTTGCTTGTTTTTGAGGCAGCGCTAGAATAACACATTATTTCATTACGTTGTAAATTTGATTTGTCTTCTAACCGCAGATTTTGTTTTGCAACATTTTCGTATGCGATTCTATGTGATTACTGCTTTCACTTGTTCCATGCTTTTTGGTTTACCTGTCCCGAGTGATTCATCATCCTGTATAGTTTTGCATGCATCATAGATACCAAAAATGGTTCTATCACCCCTGGGAAAAAATGATGTAAGTTGCCCTTTAAATGCATATGACCGTGATATCATTCACATGAACAAATTTTTTCAAGAATTAATGCTCTAAACGAATTTTCCTAAAGTCGTGACCTATCCATATCATTTTTTCAGGCCAGAAGTGTTAGTGTGCCAATTTTCAGTAAATATTATGGAGCCGTTTCAAGAAAAATATATGTACTTCCATGCATGGAAGAATACACATGTGTTGATTGCTTAAAGAGAGTTGATATATAAAAGCAAATGGCACTTTACTGAATTATTGGCTACTTTACAATTTATAATTTTGAAACATAGAATCATCGGCAGCGCAATAGCGCAGCCTACGTAAAGAGCAATATAGGAAGAATGTATTATTCATTTATTTTTATTTTTTCTACCAATGTACTTTATATAGAAGGAGTTGTTACACAGAAGGAAATGTTACACAACAGTGTTCGATTAGAAGACAAATCAAATTAAAACGTTATTTGAGATTACACAAGATGATGAATGAAAATGAAGCCCAACAAGGAATGAATCCGAACACATAAAGCAAAAGGCATGGGAAAATGTCTGAGGTAATGAAGGAAGAAAATGAAGCACAACAAAATCAACGGTAAGAATACGTGTGGCAACAAGCATGATCCTTCGTATAGGAAGCTGACGAATTTAAAATTATACAAGATGACGAGTGACTCCAAACAGCTAAAGCGAAAGGTATGAAACAAGCGACAGCGAAACAAACGAAAATTGTATACAAAGAAATCTGGGGTTGGAAGACAAATAAAAATTACAGTGTCATAAAAAATTATACAAGTTAATGATTTAATCCAAACAGATAAATAAAAAGGAATTAAAAAAATTTCTGAAGTAATTATTTAATAAAATAAAGCAAAAAAAAATCTTTGGTTAAAAGACAAGCGACAGTATGGATCCTATCGAATCGTAAACAAAAAGGATGAGTAGCGAGCTATAATCACAGCAAATTGCAAATGAAAAACTGATCTATGTTACAAGTTATTTAAGCATAATTAAATGCTTGGGAAAAAGCTGGACTAAAAGTTCATAATAATCTAAGAAAAGTGAAAAGCGACAGCATGAATCACATATGTGCAATCCTGCCACGTACTGAGTAAAAGAGGCCGAGCGAAGCTTGGTCTCTTGGTACACGCGTTAAAAAGTAACGCGTTGAAAAGTAACATATACATTTAAAGATCACATATACATTTAAAGATCACATGAATCACATATGTGCAATCCTGCCACGTACTGAGTACAAGAGGCCAAGCGAAGCTTGGTCTCTTGGTACACGCGTTAAAAAGTAACGCGTTGAAAAGTAACATATACATCTAAAGATCACATATACATTTAAAGATCACATGAATCACATATGTGCAATCCTGCCACGTACTGAGTACAAGAGGCCGAGCGAAGCTTGGTCTCTTGGTACACGCGTTAAAAAGCAACGCGTTGAAAAGTAACATATACATTTAAAGATCACATATACATTTAAAGATCACATGAATCACGTATGTGCAATCCTGCCACGTACTGAGCACAAGAGGCAGAGCGAAGCTTGGTCTCTTGGTTCACGCGTTGAAAAGCACGCGTTGAAAAGTAACATATACATTTAAAGGGGCCTAAGACATGAATATAGTTCCATGTTGCATTTCAGACCGGTCTCTTCGATTGAATCAGATATTATTTTTCGTTTTTTTATACCTTTTCAGCCTCTCTCATTACACGGAGAAAATTGTCGCCTGCCAGTTTAGCTAATTCCTCTTCTGTCCATCCACGTACAGATAGTTCTGCAAAAAGTGACGGATATTTTGAAACATCTTCAAGTCCAATAGGTGCACTAGAAAAAAGTTTGTTTTTATATTTTAACGTCAAATTTTACAAACAAGTTCAGAGACCACAGCTGCTGGATGTAAAAGTGACATAAAAGGAAAGACGTAAACAAAAAATGGGAAAAATGTAAACTTGGAATAAAAATTTAAAGAAGCGTAAAGATATTGACAAATACCCTAGCTATGTCAGTCCTGTGTAGAAGGAAACACGCAGCAAAAGAAAAACATAGCACAATTTGAAGATATCAAAAATATAGCAAAAAGCAGGAAAAAAATGGGAAAAGCCCTTGTTTAAAGCTTCTTAATTCGTCGTGACATCATTTTGAAAATCATTTTCAGTGGATACCAAAAACAAATTAAGTACAACTTTCTGAATCAAATTACGTCATATTAAGAATTCAAACCGTTTATATTTTTGAACCTGAATTTCACTTCAATAAAATTGAAGCTTGAGCTTTGACAAGTGATAACACATCCATATAATATTGAGACCCAAGTAGAAAATCTGAATTTGTGTTTAAAATAAATTTTCTACTGACATAAAAGAGTTCCCTCAACGTGACTAAAACGGCAAAACTTGCAAACTTATTATTCTGTAAAAAGTAATTATTATTCTGTAATGCAAGCATCAACATCAATTTTTTATTCAGCAAATTTTGTTTTTATAAGTCAGCTTAAACTGTCAAACTATTGAAAAGTTTTGGATCAAATATAGTAAGTACAGAACCTGACTAAAATGCTTACATGGATACACCGTCATAATCGCCACCAATACCAATAAAATCCACTCCAATGAGGTTTTTTATGTACTCGATGTGTGCTGAAAAAAGAAAACAGACATCAAAATAAATAAAAATAGGTTACAAAGGGTTTTATATTTCTTCCTCAGGTTGTGTTGGAGGAACATTCTTCTGTGTCTGATATATAGCAATATTATTAAAATTTTATTTTCCAGGTGAGAAAGACTATTGTCCCTCATAATATGTGCCGACACATTTTTTTTCTCCTAAAGTATATCAAAGTTGCTGGCATTCTGGTTTCAGGCTGTATGCTTGTAGTTCATTATGAGTTATTCTTGAATCCAATTTTTTTTTGTTTTTCCTTTTAATTGCAACCGAAAAATGCAGTCAACCATAGATTTGGAAATTTTAGAAAACAGTTGATGAATTTAAGAGAAACAGCAAAGTGTCTTAAGTTAAATAACTGAAACAAATCTTTTCTTAACTTCAAAAGGGAGAATTCCTCCCCCCCCCCACCGCTAAAAAACAAAAACAAAATGTAACATGTATGACATAAAAATGATCGGTATGGCAATACCAAATAACTGAACGATCAGACAAACAAAATATACAAACACAATTTTGTCTCCCGAGAAAAAAGGTAGCACATTGGATGGATAGAACTTCTTAGACTTAAGCAAACACTATGCAAAACTTCAAACTAGCCTTGAACTCGTGAAGATCAACTATAACAGCTGAATTCACGGTTTCCACGTGCATCTTATCAAATGAGCCTCTGAATTTTGTGACTCGAAAGAATAATGAATCACTCTTAATGTGTTTGACTTACCTATAACGTCGTCCATTGTGGCGGTTGAAGCGCATGCCGAAAAGCCAGGATAAAAAACAACCATAACTATTCCTTGGTTTTGAGCCTAAGAAACGTAAAATTTTTTATTCAGCATATTATTGAAAAAACGTAATCGACTATTTTGCCCTAAGTGATACTAAAGTTTGCGGCAGTTTACCGATCCATTCATGGTAACAATTGATAAGGGAAGAACAACCCTGGCTAATAGCAAGAATTCGAAAATCTTTTATTTAGTGACGTGCGAGAGCAGTTTTGTCGTATCTAGATGTTCAATCATTGCTCAAAATGATTTTGAGAAAACGATTTTGAAAATTTCTGGTATTTTCAGTCTCCCAGATGTACTGGTCAGCAATGCTCTATGGACGAAGAAAATGGAAAAATATAGGGAGAAACATTCCGCTCTTGGGAAGCTATTGTTTTATAAGTATGGCCGTATTTCACGATCGAAATACAGGAACAATATTTTTACCCTATACTTTTTATTTGAAATGGTTCGAAATGGTACTACAAAGTAGTCTCAAATTACCAGCATGTAGTCAAGTTTATACACGAAAAAACAAATTGTGTTGGTCTCATTACTTATTTCTAGTTAAACTACATTATGTGTGGTAATTTTCAGGTTCAGAAAAGAGTACATACATGAACAAATAGAAAATGAAACTGAATTTCTTTCATTTCTTGTTCCCTTTCAATCTTTAGCAGTCTAATTTCGGTCTCTTTGCTGCATCTTCTTTGATGCAATAAATTTTAGGAGCTGCTCGGTTCTTGGTAACTTCTTATTCTTGGTAGCTCAATTCTTGATATAATGTCACTAAAGTAAGCAGCGTGCTCGGCAAACTGAAACTCAAGCATTGATTATGAGATCCATCTTTTTATGTGGGAATTTGTTTTCATTATGTGTAGCCCCACAAAGAATTTTTTCTTTGGCAAAGCAAGCTTCTCATGAACCTCAATTGAAAATGTGCTCGCCTGTTATTTTAATCTACTTTTTATAGCTCTAGTGGATCCCTAGACATTTTGTGTTTAGCTTCCACGCAAATTAGAACAAACAACAATTGGACCAAATACGAATTTTCCAACGTTACATAGGAAGTGCTTCTGACAAATTCTGAATGGGGTCATCCTGTTCTATCGGCTCTTCTGAGAGAAACACTATAATAGCAAAAGAGTAATATCATTCGATTCCCCAATCAATGATACTTTCAATGTAAAGGTCACTACCATGACAATAATTTAGTGATCGCTATATTTTGATATAATGTTTATTGGGGGTGATTGAATGGTACTGCTCTTTTGCTATTGTAGTGTATCCTTGGGAAGATGCAATGGTCCATAGACCAGAATTTTACATTTGAAGGAAGGGTACTTCCCTGCACCCTTTCATTTGAAGCAATATATAAGAATGCATATGGGTACTGAGGACATAACATTACTTCTCTTATTGGAGAAATCGTTATTTTTAACGTAATAAGTTCAATTTTCGATAAGTGCGAGATTAATACTTTTATTGTGGCTATTTCTTATTTGAAAGCTGCTATTTTTTCTAACAAATTCCGCCTTTCTGGAATCATATATTTGTAACAACTGTTTTTCAGTTAGAATTACGATCACATTTCAGAGTTTTCAAAAAAAACCTTACAAAGAAAATTTTTCAAAAATGTGATACGTTAAACCAAGCTATGCTTACCAAACGAAATAATACGTCATCTGGAACGTTCCGTGGATGATCACAAATGGACCTTGCCCCAGAATGAGAAAAAATTACAGGCGAACGGGAAACAGTCAAGGCGTCGTGCATGGTTGTTGATGAAACATGGCTCAAGTCAATTAGCATACCAAGACGATTCATCTCTCGTACAATATCCTAAATTGGAAATTGTAAGCAAAGAATGAACAAACCAAAGGTCAACTTACGGAAGTGCGAAGGTCTTCCAGGACAAAATTAGACGTATGAAAAGTCAGCTTTGCATGATGGATTGGCACGTATTTTCAAAGGAAAAAAAAGAAAATTATAATTCGTGTCCTTTGAAAAATTTAAACGGTTTGGCAACAATATTCTTTTTCTATACAATCTCATGATCAGTGGGTAATAATTATACCATGACACCGATATCTAGCTAAGTATGCGTGTGGATCGGACTTAATAGATTCAAGAACAACTGTCTTGTATGCAACATTGGCATCAATCTTGGCATCAACTTTGCTGATAACAAAACCTACTCATTTATTCGTGAAAAATTACACGGTCACCCCTGATTGACAATATTATAAGTTGCCCATGGCATTTTCGGGGTCAAATGGTTAGGATGGTTGAGGGCTATTTGCCTCAAGATATGCCGTGCTGGGCTCATCCTAGGTATCAGCAGACATGAACGACACAGCAAAAATTGGGTGAAGTTTTAAGAAGGGTGCTTTGATTCTCGGATCGTCCGTGATTGAATGTCTTTGGTTCACAGCACTGATGGGGTTCTCGTGAGGAGACACTTATGTGGCAACCGGCATGGTAAGACCTTCCCACGAATCTTTATTTGCATAATAAATACGTTACGAGTCTAAATTATGGTTTTAATATTCAATATACCAATACCACTCCTATTAGCCTAAATCTTATTGATTTAATCAATAAGATTAATTTTCAGTATTATGCACCAGCGAATAAAATACAACTTTTTTCTATATCAAAAGAGATATTGGTTTCATGGCAGGTGGCATGCGTAAATTTCAAATATAACTTCATAAAGGTGAACTAGGCCTCCGGTCTTGGGGACACAGGAAGTTACGAGGCAATGATGAATCTTGAGTCGTAGTTGTAGAATAGTACGAGTGACAATGTCTGTCAGATAAGGTTGAACCCTCTAAAAGCGGAACGAACTTCCTGGTTGCTAATTCTTAAAAATTTAATTCTAATCCGTGGCTGCTCTAATGGATAGCCTACTGATGAAAAAAATGTAGCCTTTCCCCCGCAGAAGTTAGATCTAGCACGGATAATTGATATCACAAATATAGCTATTGACAGTCGCCAGTCTTGTTGAATTAATTCCACCAGCCTGTATGGTAATTAGATTGATAAAACGAACTTTAGATACCTCCTCTCCCCCTGCTTGACAGGTTTTGAATATGCTGCAGACCATAAAAAGGCCTAACTCTTCCTTGTCACTTTATTTTGCCTTCATTGGTAGATATGATTATGACAATGATTTGGGAATGCCTCACTTCTCCACCACAGAATTTGAGTGGCTGAGTCAAACTTGGACTTTGAAAAAGGAAAGCTAAGATATTTCTTAAATCTCATCTATTTACTTGACACCCAAAACCTGAGGGTAGATACTCTGATGAATAAAATTTAGATACAACCTCCTCCGACACACAGAGAGGTCTGACTGGTCTCAGGCCATTAAAAAGGTATAATAGGACGTTAGCTGCTACCTCTCATTAAGTTTGATTGAAGTTGGCCAGCCCAGTGGAGCATATGTACCAATTATAATAATTTGCCCTTCTCCTTTTCCGTATCCCTGAGAGGCCTACTGATTCCAAAATCCACAAAAGGATACGGAAGACAATAGCTCTTTTCTCCCACGAAATGTTATTCATTTTGTTCTAGCAATCCACCTCAATGGATGATATAAGGAAACCCTTTACACTCATTCAATGGTGATAAGAAAGTAGAGAATCCTTTCCTCGTAAGGGATGGATCAGTTAAGGACCTTGTAAAGGTAGTACTAGAATGACCAGCCTACTTTTACTTTCCACCCAGCTTTGCTGAGATCCATCAACTCATTCTAATATATGTCCTGAACACCTAAATTTGTTAACCCCTTTCCCTCTGTTGAAGTTACATTGTGCACTCGAAAAACGCAAAACTAGGATACTAATTCTTACTATTATATAAAGCTTAAAAAATATATGCAATACAGCAAAAACATACTGGGAAGAAACCGAAACAAATATCAGTACTTAAAAAGTTTTACAGTTGCTTTTTTGTATGTTTTGGTTTTTGTTTAGTCATTTTTTTTCCCTGATAAAGGTGTCAAATGTAAGCTGAAATATCGAGGCTTCTTTTATTTTATTTTTTGTCTTAAATTGAATTTTATCACTTTTTTATGCGTTTTGGTATTCGCACTTTACTTATCGGCACAGACGATTTGTGCGCCTTTGTATTTCCCCGCTAATTGCAGGTTTTATTTAGGTTTGATTTCTTTTAACACAAATTAGCTGAAATAAGGGGTTACCATTCCAAACGAGGTTAAACCATCAAACTCTGGTTCATTTCCTGGTCTGTCTTTTCCTGACTGATCTGCCCATGGCGTGTTACAATTATGGGTTAAGGTCAAGTATCTTGCTCCAAGTTCGTACATGGTTCTCAGCACTCCCAAGCTACTTCCAATTAAATGACCCCCTTCAACACCAACTAGACTGGCAATTTTCCCTCTTTGGAATGCATCTTCAATTCCTGTGAAAAAATAAAGAATGATTTAAGTTTCCGTATGCCATGAGCAATGGATGGTCTTTAGTATGAAAAGCAGCTGGGGCTAATTGTATCTCTTCTCCAGCATTAGAATTATACATATTAGATTACAATTATAGGCTTCTGTTTTAAAACATATTTCTTAATTACAAATCTGGAACTGAATTTACTATATTATTGGGTGTTTTTTAAACGTAAGATCATGCATATATGTTTATTTCTTTCATCGACTATTGATGGAATGAGTAGTACAAGCCTATAAGAATAATCTAACAGAAAAGATTTCCGTGTCTAAACTAAATTAGCTGAAGTAAGAAAGATGTGTCACAATTCGACCAATTTGTCGGTGAGATGATGAACGTCTTTCAGCTTAAATATTTTATCAGGTAACTTTTCGTGTTGCGGCATGAAAAATGTAATTACCTAATATTTCTTTAGCCTGATATGTAAATTCCCAAAACCTGTCTATGGAGATTTGGTTCCTCTGGCACATATAATCTCTAAGAAAATTACAGATGAAAATTTTGTAAGTACAGCTCATCTTCTTCTTTTTTCTTACAGCATTTTGGTTGATCACAAACAGGTGTGCAAAAGTTCCAGAGCTGCCAGTAGGGGAATTCCAAAAGCTGCCGACATATTTAGCAGCACAATTTGTGTTTTGACAGCTTTGCTTGGAGCAAAAAGTATTTTCATACGCAAAATTTGAAGAAAAGTAGCAGATGTAAGTATAGCTTGCAGTTAGAAATATTAATAGTTTTCTGAATCACAATTAACAATGTAATCTAATTCAGGGGCAAGCCATAAATATCATGCTAGCCATAAATATCAAGAATAAGAAACGAGGAAGAGAAAGGAGCTAGCAATTTTACCTCCTAGAATAAATTGCAATTGTTCACATGAACAATGGGTACTGGTCCATGAGAAATTAATTAATGACCCCATAGCGAAAGCACCTGAAGTATGAGGCCGAGGTGCCGAATGCCGACCCGGCAACACTAGCGAATAGGTTTTCACAAATTTTAAGCGAATCACTGGCATCAGTAAAGTCAGCCAAGAAAAAGAGAGATAGTTTTTATGATGAAGAATGTAAATTCAGTAGCGTTAATATGGGTAAAATATTACACAATGTAAAGAATGCACCGGATGATGAATCAAAAATCGAGACACTAACAAGATACCGTTTAGCACGTAAAGAGCACAAAGAAGTAATAAAAAAGAAAAAGGAAAATTATAAAAGGAAAGAAAAAGCCACTCTTTTAAAGTGCTTTAGAGAAAATAATATTAGGGAGTTCTGTTAAAAAGAGATGGGCTAAAAGACCTACAGTCAGAGGTGCCCGCCCCCGAAACTTGAACCGATTACTTCAAACAACTACAAGAAGATACCCAGGATAGCAACATATATCTACTGGAGGCATTAGGTCTAGATAACCGTGAAGAAACCTTCCTCTGAACCAGGAAGATTAAGTGTTATGCGACCCAATCACCCCGGAAGAAATTGAAGATTCACTTAACAAAATACGAGGTGATTCAGCTCCCGGGCCCGATGGAATTCCTATGAAGATCTTCAAAGCATTTATAACTGTTCTTTTACCTTTTTTGGCCTCATTATTTAACCTAGTAATTTCAAAGAGGGAGCGACCAATGACCTGGAAAACCTCGCTTATTTTCCCACTTTTTAAGAAGGGTAATTCTGCTACACATAATAACTATAGACCAATAAGCCTCCTAAACAGTGCTGGAAAAGTTTTTGAACAAATTATAGATAAAAGTCTGGGAATGTGGATAGAAGAGAGAAAAATCTTACAAGAAGAACAAAGTGGGTTCAGACCAGGTTATTCTACAGCTGATAGAGTTTTTGTTATTAATTCTCTTGTAGAAAAACATTGTAAATGTAAAGGAAAGTTAAATGTGGCTTTAATTGATTTGATATGCATTTGATAGTGTAGATCGTGTTTTATTGTAAAATAATGATTTACAAACTCTCTTGAATCTCCTTGAAAAATATTTACAAGAGAAGAAACTAGAGGTGAATGTTACGAAATCCCAAATCATGATTTTTAGCAAAAAACCCTTGGAATCAGTACCACAATTTTTATTGAATGGAAAAATGCTGGAAGTGGTGAAAAAGGCCAAATACTTAGGTTTCATCTTTTGTCGAAATAGAAAATGGACGAGTCATATTACAACAATTGCACAGAATGGTAGAAATGCATTATTTGGTATATACAGAAGCACACTAACATCAGAAATAAGTGAATTAAGCCTCCACAAATATATATTTAATATTAAAGTTATGTCTATACTACATTACGGATCAGAAATATGGGGGTATCAGCCGGCAAAGCAACTAGAAACCCTTCAACTTCAATATTATAAAGGAGTTTTTGGCCTACACAATACAACATCATCTTGGTACATTTAACCTAGTACCAACATTTAACCAACATTTAACCTGGTACATTTTACCAACATGATCTTGGTACATTTAACCTGAAATTGAAAAGATATACCCAACTCATCAAATTTTGGTTAAGACTTCTCCTAGACTAGACTTGCCCGAGCAGCATATGAAGATCTTCTCCTTCAGTGTAACAAAACATCATGGACAGCACAAATCAAAAGGATATTAGATGAGAATGGATTTTCAAGTTCGTGGGAAAAGGAAAAAGGGCCCGAAGATCATGAAAAGCTCTTCAAGGAGTTTAGTGCAAGACTTGAAGACCAAGAAGTGCAACTATGGCAATCAGTTGTGGATAAATCTCCGAGTCTTACTTTGTATTAATTTAAAAAACTTTTTCCAAACAATAAGTTTTTCAAAGAAAAGTAAAGAACTCCATTAAATAAAAAATGAGCAAAAATAAAATAAAATAATCTACCAAGCGTGAAACTACCACAAATCAGCATCGATAAATAAATGAATCCCAAAACGAACAGAAATTACAATAATTAACCGAATCAAACTCGAAACGAGCAGAAATTAACATAAGTCGGGCCCAAAACCCCTATGCCATCCCAAGGCCAGAACAAAATTTGCACTTTACTGAAAAAATATAAATGTTTTTACTCTTATAACTTTAATAAATCAAATAATATTAACATTTTGATTACTAAATATCAGTATATGTATATTAAACTGACAATGAACATTGACTTGTATTTTTTCAGTAAAGTGCAAATTTTGCTATAATAATGTGAGGTTTTCTAACCACTTTTAACTATTAAAAAGGGCACTAGGCGTTTTGATTTCGAATCAAGAAAGCACCCTTGGAAACGATAAAAATGTTTTTTTACACCGTATATGCCCCAAGGACTTACGTCAAAGCCATCACACTACAATACGGTGAGGGGATGATCGTCCTCTAAAACCAGTTGCTTATAAGTTCCATCTTCTTTCAACAACATGACTATCTCAAAATTTTGATTGGATGTATTTGGGGAAATGGTGGGCGTGAGAGGGGCGGTAGTTGCTCTCCAATCACTTTCAACTATTAAAAATGGCCCTAGCCCTTTTAATTTCCAATCAAATGAGCCCTTTTGAAGTTTCTACGAGATAAATTTCAATAAAAATCGTATATGCCCCCAGGGCATAACTTACAACCCTTGCCCTGAGTGCTGGGGGGGGGTGTCATTCCAAAAGACCTAATTTCCAGAACCTTCTACTACGTTGAACAAATGGCTTTCTGAAAATTTTGATTGGATGTGTTTGGAGGAATGATGGGAGTTATAGGGGGGTTAGTTACCCTCCAATAGTAGGGATGACCCTAGTACTCCCATCCCTCACCACTGCTGCCATCTAAAATTTAATCTAACGCTGAAGGGACATAATTTATGGTTTTTGTCCCTGAGAATGAAAAACAGGATTTTTCTCACTTGAAAAAACAGGATTTTTCTCACTTTGATGGACGTTTCTTGGATGTAAACAACAATTGAAGGATGTTTCATGGTTGTCAACAGCAATTTATGCATGTTTTTATGGTTTTTGTCAATTGATTACATAATATCTCCGACGAGTACATAATTTATGCATGTTTTTATGGTTTTTGTCACTGAGAATGAAGAACAGGATTTTTCTCACTTTGATGTATTTACAAGGTAGATTTATTTTTTGTTGTTGTTGTTCGTCCACATGTACGCTAGGGGGAATGTATTGATTCAGGACTCGACTAGGGGGACTAAATTTCCAAGGTCAATTGATTTGTTGTTGTTGTTTGTCCAGGTGTACGCTAGGAAGAATGTTTTGATCATGGAATAGGAAACAGGAAGTACATGCCTCCTTCTAAGCCAATCAGAGAGTCGGTTACATCTCCTTCTAAGCCAAAAAGAGAGTCGCTTACATATGTTTTCCCATAGAATCGCAATTCGCCCTTGAGATTTCATATATAACAGACATGCGTTGTGATTAAATCATCATATAGTTCCAAGACACATTGAATAAAACAATGAATATTATTGATGAGCTAGAAGCCTTGGATACAGCGATTTACAATGTGAGTTCTGCTTAGTACATTTTCATTCTTTATTTTCAAATAAAATTATTTTACATAGTAGTCCCTCCAGTAAATTCAGGTAAATCCCCCCCCTCTAATACAAACTCCACTATGCTATCTTTATAGTCGTTAGAAATCGTAAAAGTTGTTCTTTTTAACCATGTAAACCCCCCCCCCCCGTTAACGACTTTAATTCTTTCATGGGAAATAATTCTCTTTTTCGATAAATTCTTGCTTTCTATATCCTATCTAAAGTGTCAACTGACTTCTGTCAGCTATTAATATGCTGATTCCATTTAAGCCGTCACCCTATCTTTTATCAGTTCCGTAAAGATTTAAAAAGGGTTAATTATCGCATCCTGTCAACGGTCATCCGGTATCTACGAAACCAGGGAATTAATCTTTTTGTAGGTTTCACAGAAAGACACTTTTTTCAAGTCGAATTAGCGATACAGTAAATCTTATAAATTGCAAGGGGGTGGAGGTGACAGTTATGACAAATAGTTTCATATAGTGTTTGCTTTTCATTTTGAGTACTCAGTGTTTATATGGGGGAGGGGGGACGGGGGCAATACTCCGCTTCTAACACCATCATTGTAAAGCAAAAACTTCACACGAAAAGTAAGGGGCCCGGGATTTCTAAGAAAAAAGAATACATCTTACTTTTTGCTTTGCTTTTTTGGCTTAGGGGAGGGGGACTTCATTGCGATAAATGCTTTTTAGAAAAAATTATGGCTAGGGGAGGGGGATACTAATTTTTATTCTGTGAAAAAGGGGAAAATTATTTCAATACTAACTTTTTTCTCATCTTTTAAGGCAAATTATGAAGAATGTATGGCCATTAGAAATAGCTATGGCTCCAGTTCAAACTGCCTTTATTTTGAGCAGTTTTTTGCATATAATTGGGAAAAAAGCCCAACTTTAGCGGAAAGAGTGGGGCTTGAGGAGGGGGAAACCACCTCATACACAGTATAATCTCTGCTTGTTTGGAGCTCTAATGTGTCTCTTCACTTTCACTTAAAAAAAACATTTTTTCTGTGATTTAATTTCTGTTCATTTTTAATACCATACCCAGTGTAATTATAAAAAATAGGAGAGCTACCACCCCCTCAAACATGACTTTAAATATTAAAGTTACGTATGTACAGAATAAGTAACTGTATAAGTGCTTCAAAATTCATAGGAAAAATTAGAAAATTCGCATTTTGTAGATTGTGACTTCAGCCTGAATTTCACGCGTTGAATTTCAATACATAATTTCCATCATTATTAAACCTATATCCAGTTTCCAAATTATACCGATTTTTCATATGCTAATATTATTCAAACTGAACATTCGTATAATAATGCTTTGAGTTATTTCTGAGAAAAGTTGAATTTATTATAATCAAACTATGATTTTCAGAGTTTAGGTTGCTTTCGACAAAGATTTCTCTTTACTTACGGCAAATTTCCACAAGGTGATTGATCCATGGCCCTTCTAAATGTGATAGAAGCTACTGCACCCTGCTTCAATCCCTTTTTACGTATTCAAACTGAATGTTCGTATAACAATGCTTTGAGTTATTCCTCAGAAAATTTATCTCAAAGAAGTCACCCTCCCCTAAGCCAAAAAGCAAAGCAAAAAGTAAAATTTTACGAGAAATATGCTATGCATGGAAATCATATATTTTTATTGTACAACTTGTGAGAAAAATAAACCTTGACAAACAGTAGTCTATAGCCTTAGGATAGAAATCAATGTTTCTATTTTTACCTTTCAAAATTTTTTTTTAAATGTTCCCGTCTATAGACTTTCAAATAGATAAATGATTGTTAACCCAGCAGCAGCTTATAGGCCTAAATTTATGATCTTAGACGTAAATAGTATTCAATTTGCACATAATAAAGCTATGTATTCTTTTTTCTTAGAAATCCCGGGCCCCTTACTTTTCATGCGAAGTTTTTGCTTTACAATGATGGTGTTAGAAGCGAGGTATTGTCCCCTTCCCCCCGCCCCCCTATAAACACTGCGTACTCAACATGAAAAACAAATACTATATGAAACTATTTATTCTAACTGTCACCTCTCCCCTTTGCAATTTATAAGATTTACTGTATCGCTAATTTGACTGGAAAAAAGAGTCTTTCTGTGAAACCTACAAAAAGCGTAATTCCCTGGTTTCGTAGATACCGGATGACCGTTGACAGGATGCGATAATTAACCCTATTTAAATCTTTACGGAACTGATAAAAGATAGGGTGACGGCTTAAATGGAATCAGCATATTAATAGCTGACAGAAGTCAGTTGACACTTTAGATAGGATATAGAAAGCAAGAATTTATCGAAAAAGAGAATTATTTCCCATGAAAGAATTAAAGTCGTTAACGGGGGGGGGGTTACATGGTTAAAAAGAGCATATTTTACGCTTTCTAACGACTATAAAGATAGCATAGTGGAGTTTGTACTAGAGGGGGGATTTACCTGAATTTACTGGAGGGACTACTATGTAAAATGATTTTATTTGAAAATAAAGAATGAAAATGTACTAAACAGAACTCACATTGTAAATCGCTGTATCCAAGGCTTCTAGTTCATCAATAATATTCGTTGTTTTATTCATTGTGTCTTGGAACTATATGATAATTTAATCACAACACATGTCCGTTATATATGAAATTTCAAGGGCAAATTGCGATTCTATGGGAAACCATATGTAAGCGACTCTCTATTGGCTTAGATGGAGATTTAACCGACTCTTTGATTGGCTTAAAAGGAGGCATGTACTTCCTGTTTCCAATTTCTGGATCAAAACATTCTCCCTAGCGTACACCTGGACGAACAACAACAACAAATCAATTGACCTTGGGAATTTAGTTCCCCTAGTCGAGTCCTGAATCAATACATTCCCCCTAGCGTACACCTGGACGAACAACAACAACAACAAATAAATCAACCTTGAAAATACATCAAAATGAGAAAAATCCTGTTTTTTCATTCTCAGCGACAAAAAACATAAAAACATGCATAAATTATGTACTCGTCGGAGATATTATGTAATCTATTGACAAAAACCATAAAAACATGCATAAATTGCTGTTGACAACCATGAAACATACTTCAATTGTTGTTGACATCCAAGAAACATCCATCAAAGTGAGAAAAATCCTGTTTTTTCAAGTGAGAAAAATCCTGTTTTTCATTCTCAGTGACAAAAACCATAAATTATGTCCCTTCAGCGTTAGATTAAATTTTAGATGGCAGCAGTGGTGAGGGCTGGGAGTACTAGGGTCATCTTTACTTCCAATCACTTTCGACTATTACAAAGGGCACTAGCCCTCTCAATTTCCAATTGAATGAGCCCCTTTTGAAGTTTTAAGACAACTCTATCTATAAAAACCTTATATGCCCCCAGGGTAGAACTTACAACCTTTGCCCTTGGGGCTCTGGGGGGTTTGTCATCCTTAAATACATAATTTGCAGAATTTCCAAATATGTTGAACAAAGTTGCTATCTCTAAACTTTGATAGAATGTTTTTGGGGAAATGGTGGGTGTAAGAGGGGGGTTAATTACTCTCCACTCACTTTCGACTATTAAAAAGGGCAATTTCAATTTTCAATCAAATGAGTCCTTTTTGAAATTTCTATAACAACTTTCTTTAGAAACTTTATCTGCCCCCAGTGCATAACTTACAACCCTTGCACTGAGGGCTATGAGGGGGTCATCATCCTAAAAGACCTAATTTCAAAAAAAATTTACTACGTTGAACAAAATGGATATCTCAAAATTTTGATTGGATGTGTTTGGGAAAATGGTGGGCGTGAGAAGGGCGTTAGTCACTCTCCAATCACTTTCAACTATTAAAAAAGGCACTAGTCCTTTCAATTTCCAGATGAATGAGCCCTTTTGAAGTTTCTAAGCTTTCAATAAAAACATTATACGCCCCCAGGACATAACTTACAACCCTTGCCCTGAGGACTGTGGGGGGAAGGGAATGTCATCCTTAAAGACCTAATTTCCAAAACTTTCAACTACGTTGAATAAAAAGACTATCTAAAATATTGATTGGATTTGTTTGGAGAAGAGATGGGCGTGAAAGGGGGTATTTGCCTTCAAATCAGTTTTGACTATTAAAAAGGGCACTAGCCCTTTGAATTTCCAATCGAATGAGCCCTTTTTCCAGTTTATACGACAAAGATTTCAATAAAAACCTTATATGCCCCCAGGCCATAACATATAACACTTGCCCTGAAGACTGTGGGGGGGAGTGTCCTGCTCAAAGGTATAATTGCCTGAACTTTGAACTTAGTGGAACAAAATGGCTATCTCAAAATCTTTATTGGATGTGTTTGGGGAATTGGAGGTCGTGGAAGGGGTGTTAGTTGCTTTCCAATCACTTTTGACTATTAAAAAGGGCACTAGCCATTTCAATTTCCAATCGAATTAGCCCTTTTTGAAGTCTCTACGACAAAGCAATCTTTAAGAACCTTATATGACCCCTGGGCATAATTTACAACCCTTGCCCTGAGGGCTGTGGGGGGGGGTTGTCCAGCCTTCCATTCACTTTCGACTATTAAAACGGGCACTAGGCCTTTCGATTTCCAATCGAAAGAGCCCTTTTGGAAACGACAACGCTTTCTATAAACACCTTATATGCCCCCAGGGCATAAATTATAACCCTTACCCAAAGGTCTGTTATGGTGGTTGTCATCCTCTAAGACCGAATTTCCAGAACTTTCAACTACGGTAAACAACATGACTATCTCGAAATTTTGATTGGATGTCTTTGGGAAAATGGTGGGCGTCAGAGGGGCGGTAGTCGCTCTCCATTCATTTTCAACTATTAAACATGGCCGTAGCCCTTTCAGTTTCCAATCAAAAGAGCCCTTTTGAGGTTTCTTTGACCACACTTTCAACACAAATCGTTGAGGCCCCCAGGGTATAATTAACCACCTTGCCCTGAGTGCTGGGGGGGGGTGTAATTATAAAATACCAAATCTCCAGAAATTTATACTAAGTTGAACAAAATGGCACTATTAACATTTTTATTAGATGCGTTTGGAAAAATGGTGGGCGTGAGAAGGGCGTTAGTCGCTCTCCAATCACTTTCAACTATTAAAAAAGGCACTAGTCCTTTCAATTTCTAGATGAATGAGCCCTTTTGATGTTTCCACGCTTTAAATAAAAACCTTATATGCCCCCAAGACATAACTTATAATCCTTGTCCTGAAGACTGTGGGGGGGGAAGGAATGTCATCCTTAAAGACCTAGTTTCCAAGACTTTCAACTACGGTGAATAAAAAGACTATCTAAAATATTGATTGGATTTGTTTGGAGAAGAGATGGGCGTGAGAGGGGGTAGTTGCCTTCAAATCAGTTTTGACTATTAAAAAGGGCACCAGCCCTTTGAATTTCCAATCGAATGAGCCCTTTTTCCAGTTTATACGACAAAGATTTCAATAAAAACCTTATATGCCCCCAGGCCATAACTTATAACCCTTGCCCTGAAGACTGTGGGGGAGTGTCCTGCTCAAAGGTATAATTGCCTGAACTTTGAACTTCGTGGAACAAAATGGCTATCTCAAAATCTTTATTGGATGTGTTTGGGGAATTGGTGGTCGTGGAAGGGGTGTTAGTTGCTTTCAAATCACTTTTGACTTTTAAAAAAGGCACTAGCCATTTTAATCTTCAATCGAATGAGCCCTCTTCGAAGTGTTTACGACAACGCATTCTATAAAAACCTTATATGCCCCCTGGGCATAATTAACAGCCCTTGCCCTGAGGGCTGTGGGGGGGGGGGGTTGTCCAGCCTTCCATTCACTTTCGACTATTAAAACGGGCACTAGGCCTTTCGATTTCCAATCGAAAGAGCCCTTTTGGAAACGACAACGCTTTCATACCTTACGACAACACCTTATATGCCCCCAGGGCATAAATTATAACCCTTACCCAAAGGTCTGTTATGGTGGTTGTGATCCTCTAAGACCGAATTTCCAGAACTTTCAACTACGTTAAACAACATGACTATCTCAAAATTTTGATTGGATGTGTTCGGGAAAATGGTGGGCGTCAGAGGGGCGGTAGTCGCTCTCCAATCACTTTCAACTATTAAAAATGGCCCTAGCCCTTTCAATTTCCAATCAAGAGAGCCCTTTTGAAGTTTCTACGACAAAATTTCAATAAAAATCTTCTGTACCCCCAGGGCATAGTTTAGTATCCGCGACCTGAATGCTGGGGGGGGTGCCCCCTAATAGGACCAATTTCCAGAACATTGTACTACGTTGAACAAAATGGTTATGTAAAAATGTTGAATGGATGTGTTTGAAGGAATGTTGGGCGTGAGAGGGGGGTTAGTTACCCTTTAATCACTTTCAACTATTACAAAGGGCAGTAGCCCTCTCTATTTGCACTTGAATAAGCCCCTTTTGAAGTTTTACGATAACTCCATCTATAAACACTTTATATACCTCCAGGGAATAAAGTACAACCTTTGCCCTTGGGGCTCTGGGGGGTTTGTCATCCTTAAATACTTAATTTCCAGAACTTTCAACTGCTTTGAACAAAATGGCTATCTCTAAACTTTGATTGAATATTTTTGAGGAAATGGTGCGCGTAAGAGGGGGATTAATTACTCTTCACTCACTTTCGACTATTAAAAAGGGTAATTTCAATTTTCAATCAAATGAGTCCTTTTTGAAAAATCTATAATAACTTTCTATATAAACTTTATATGCCAACAGTGCATAACTTACAACCCTTGCACTGAGGGCTCTTAGGGGGTCATCATCATAAAAGACCTAATTTCAAAAAGTTTCAACTACATTGAACAAAATGGATATCTCAAAATTTTGATTGGATGTGTTTGGGAAAATGGTGGGCGTGAGAAAGGCGTTAGTCACTCTCCAATCACTTTCAACTATTAAAAAAGCACTAGACATTTCAAGTTCCAGTTGAATGAGCCCTTTTGAAGTTTCTACGCTTTCAATAAAAACTTTATACGCCCCCAGGACATAACTTACAACCCTTGCCCTAAGGACTGTGGGGAGGGGAGGGGGTGTCATCCTTAAAGACCTAGTTTCCAAGACTTTCAACTACGTTGAATAAAATGACTATCTAAAATATTGATTGGATGTGTTTGGAGAAATGATGGGCGTGAGAGGGGGGTTAGTTGCCCTTAAATCACTTTCGACTATTTAAAAAGGCATTAGCCCTTTCAATTTCCAATCGAAGGAGCCCTTTTTCAAGTTTCTACTACACAGATTTCAAAAAAACCTTATATGCGCTCAAAGCATAATTTATAACCCTTGCCCCGCAAACTGTGGGGGAGTGTCCTGTTCAAAGGTATAATTTCATGAACTTTGAACTTCGTGGAACAAAATGGCTATCTCAAATTTTTATTGGATGTGTTTGGGAAATTGGTGGGCGTGGAAGGGGTGTTATGTAAAAGGGCACTAGCCATTTCAATGTTCTATCGAAGG
Source organism: Artemia sp. Qi Xiang Cuo (assembly GCF_049724085.1). NCBI lineage: Eukaryota > Metazoa > Arthropoda > Branchiopoda > Anostraca > Artemiidae > Artemia > Artemia sp. Qi Xiang Cuo. Next base: position 43,912,450 of record NC_142807.1, on the reverse strand, counting down.
AGCCCGTTTTTAAGTTGCTACCACACCGCGTTCTATAACACCCTCCTATGTCCACTGGGCATAACTTAACCCCCGGGCCCTGAGAATGTGAAGAGGGGGAGGGTTGTCATCCTAACAAACCTAATTTATAGAACTTAAAACTCCGCTTAACAAAATGGCTTTTTCAAAATTTTGATTAGATGTGTTTGGGGAAAAGGGGAGTGAGAGGCGGGATAGTTGCCCTCTAATCACTTTCGACTATTAAAAAGGGCACGAGCCCTTTGAATTTCCAATCGAATGAGCCTTTTTTAAAGTTTCTACGACAAAGCCTTCTATAAAAAAAAACCTTATATTCCCCCAGGGCATAACTTACAACACTTGCCCCAAGGGCAGTGGGGGACTGTCCTCAAAAATATAATTCATATGTGGCAATCAACTACGCTGAACAAAATGGCTATCTCAAAATTTTGATTGGATGTTTCGGGAAATGGTGGGCATGGAAGGGGTGTTAGTCGCCTTCCAATAACTTTCGACTGTTAAAAAGGGCACAAGCCACTCCAATTTCCAATTGAATGAGCGCTTTTCGAAGTTTCTACGACAACTCCTTCAATACGAAGTGCCCTGGTTTAAAGGAAAAAACTATCAAATGATACAGGGTGCCAACATCATTCTTAAAGTTCCCTCAAGGCATAACTGAAAACCTCGGCCTTGAATGTTTTGGGGAAATTACTTCCTCTATACTTAGTCCCCGTTTCTCGTCTTTTTATCGAGCTTCCCCATTATTTACTTAAGCAGCGCGATCTCGCTGCCTATGATTTATACAGCAACTTTCTATATAAACCTTATATGCCCCCAGGGCATAACTTACAACCCTTGCACTGACGGTTCTGAGGGGCATATCATCCTAAAAGACCTAATTTCCAGAACGTTCAACTACGTTGAACAAAATGGATATCTCAAAATTTTGATTGGATCTGTTTTGGAAAATGGTCGGCGTGAGAGGGGCGTTAGTCGCTATCCGTTCACTTTCAACAATTAAAAAAGGCACTAGCCCTTTCAATTTCCAATTGGGCATAGCTTACAACCCTTGTCCTGAGGGCTGTGGAGGGAGGGGTTGTCATCCTTAAAGACCTAATTGCCAGAACTTTCAACTTCGCTGAATAAAATGGGTATCTTAAGATTTTTATTCGATGTTATTGGGGAAAAGGTGGGCATGAGAGGGGTGTAAGTTGCCCTCCAATCACTTTCAACTATTAAAAAGGGCACTATCCCTTTGAATTTCAAATCGAATGAACCCTTTTTTCAAATTTCTCCTACAAAGATTTCAATAAAAACCTTATATGCCCCCAGGGCATAACTTTATAATCCTTGCCCTGAGGGTTTTGGGGGAGTGTCCTCCTCAAAAATATATTTTCTATCTGGAAATGAACTACGCTGAACAAAATGGCTATCTAAAAATTTTTATGGGATGTGTTTGGGGGGATCATGGGCGTGGGAGGGGGGGGGGGCAAATTACCCTCCAATCACCTCCGACTATTAAAAAGGGCAATAGCCCTTTGATTTTCCAATCGAATGAGATTTTTTTGAAGTTTCTATGACAACGCCTTCTTTAAAAACCTTATATGCCCCCAGGGCATAACTTAAAACCCTCGCCCTGAGGGCTGTGGGGGAACATCCTCCTCAAAAACATATTTTCGATCTGGAAATCACTTACGCTGAACAAAATTGCTATCTCAAAATTTTGATTTGATGTGTTTGGGGGAATGATGGGCGGGGGGGGGGGAGCTAGCTGCTCTCCAAGCACTTTCGACTATTAAAAAGGGCACTAGCCCTTTGAATTTTCAACCGAATGAGCCTTTTTTGAAATTTCTACGACAACACCTTCTATAAAAACCTTATATGCCCCCAGGGCATATCTTAAAACCCTTGCCCTGAGGGTTGTGGGGGAGTGTCCTCCCCAAAAACATATTTTCTATCGGGAAATCAGCTACGCTGAACAAAATGGATATCTCAAAATTTTTATTGGATGTGTTTGGGGGAATGATGGGTGTGTAGGGGGGGGACTAGTTGCCCTCCAATCACTTTCGACTCTTAAAAAGGTTAAAAGTCCTTTAAATTTCCTATCGAATGAGCCTGTATTTAAGTTTCTACGACAACTCCGTTTATAAACACCTTAGATACCCCCAGGGCGTAACTTAAAACCCATGTCCTGAGGGTTGTGGGGGAGTGTCCTCCTCAAAAACATATTTAAATTATTAAAGAGAATTTTGGTCAGGAGTTTTATTTTAAGATGGGATTGCCCATTAATTATCTGAGGATTTGGATTCAGATTCGAGCAAATTGTCTTCCAATTTATGTTACGGTTGTAAGGAAAATGAGGGAAGGTCCCAAGGCCGGGTGCAGTTGCTTGAGAAGTGGGGAAAATGATTTTGGGTTGGGCCATTTCCTCCTCCTCTGTAAGCAATTCTCTCACTTTAAGGGGATCAATTATCCAGGATGGCGAAGATAGGATGTTTTGTGAGTTAATGAGGTCTAGGACTCCCCGTTATATTATGGCAGTAGGAAATTTTGTATAAATTGGAAGGATGTCAAATGGAGTGTAATTTTTCTTTAGTATTTGTCTGTTTTGTATATGGCTTTAAAAGACATTTAAATACAGATTATTATTATTATTATTATTATTATCATTATTATTATTATTATTATTTTTATTATTATTATTATAGTATTTGTTATTTGGAACTATGCAGACGTTTTCAGGAGGGACTTTTTTGGTGGGGATGGAGTCGGAGGAGGTGGCTACGTGGGAAGATGTTTCCATGGAGGATATTGTCATGGGGGAAGGGAAATTTCTATGACAGGGGGCGCTGGATTTCCTTGCATTATTTAAAAAACGATCAGAAATTTAAAAAAAAAAAAATTCGACTAAAAGTAAGGATCGATATTAAAACTTAAAACGAACAGAAATTATTACGTATATGAGGGGTTCTTCCCCTAGTCAACACCTCACTCTTTACTCTAAAGTTTTTTTTTGTACTGTTTTACTTAATGGTACACACTGCTATAGACTCTGTCAAGGAGAGACAGAATGGGAGGGATAAAAAAATAAAATAGGATGAATATATAACAGTTTAGAAACAAATTTGGGCTATATATTTGCATACTAGGGGGGTGGGGGGTACAGCATAGCATATATTAAATGCGTAACCTAACCTAACGTAAACTAGGTACCTTTCCCCCCTCCCTAAACCCCAGAAAACAACAATTAAAATATTGTAAATTGTTCATAAACCATTATAACCGGTTATCTGTCTTTCCAGTTTGACTAATGTCCTTGATAGAGTCTATAGCGGCGTGTACCATTAAGTAAAACAGTACCGTTTTTTTAGTACTTTCAAAAAAGATATTTATTCTAATTAAACGACCTTTGTGATTCAGGGGCGTTCTTAAATAATTGGAACAAAATTCTAACTTTCGCGTAAAGAGCAAGGTATTGACGAGGGGGGGGGGCTCATTTACGAAATAAAAATATACGAAGACAGAAGTTCGTTACGTTAGCTATTTCGTAAGTTACGTCAGATCAAAATTTTGAGAAAGCCATTTAGCCAAAAAAAGGAAAATTAATATGTAAATTTCATTTTAATAATTCATGTACGGTGAGCCAAAATCAAAGCTAAATTAATTCAAAAACGTTCAGAAATTAAATAAAAATTTTATTTTAACTTAAATTAAGGAGCGACATTGAAACTTAAAACGAACAAAATTATTCCGTATACGAAAGGGGCTGTCCCCTCCTCAACGCCTCGCTCATTACGCTAAAGTTTTTTATTGTTTTAAAAAATAAAATTGTGAGACAGAATCAAACTTTAGCGTAAAGAACGAGGCGTTGCGGAGGGGACACCCCCTTTCATATACGGAATAATTTCTGTTCGTTTTAAGTTTTTACTTAAAACTTGACAAAAACGAACAAAAAGTTCGTTTTTGTCACTCCTTACTTTCGGTTAAAATTTTTTTTTTTTTTCATTTAATCATCTTAAAGGGTCCATTTAATTTTTGACTAAAACTACAGTTATGCTTTAAAAGAGCTTAAAATAAGTCTCGAGTGGTAGGTTCATCTAATTTATAGCTCGATAATGAAAATACCTCACATTTATACCAAATCCCTTCCCCCCTCTCTGCATAGGTACCATGATTTCCCTTCTTTGTTTTAGAATAATTTTTCAATCTAATTCGCTTATATTTTCAGACCTTTGAAAATTGGACAGAATAGCAAAAGAAAACAAAAATTTAAACTGACGGTCCAACTGTCTAAAATAATCCTCTTTGCGTCTATGCTCAGAATTAAACTGAGCGTAAACGTGTTCAAATGAAATTCTTTACCACGAGTCGCAAGAGAATCTTTGATGAAATAGCATAGTCTTATAAACATTATGCTTTTCAAAGAGTTCGTGGTAACGAACTGTAAATATGGAGAGACCCGGCTCAATAGTAAACAAAACTCTAAAAAACCGGAATTTTGATACCGATAGATGCATCAACAGAATCACATTTTAATGCTGATCTCAAATATATAAGTGGCAATAAGTTTAGTTTTATCCATCAAAAGCTACTTGGCTGAAAATATTTGTTTTATTTTCAAGAAAAGGGGGAAACACCCCAAACAGTCTTAGGGCTTTAATAAAAATTACACCGTCGGATTCAGAGTATTATAGAACCTTATTGCGGAAGTTTCTAAGCTCCAATCTGCAAAAATGTGGAATTTGTAATTTTTGTCAGAAGAAATATCACGGATGAGTGTTTGTTTGTTTTTTGTTTGTTTTTTTTTCCCAGGGGTGATCGTATCGATCCAGTAGTCCTAGAATATCGTAAGAGGGCTCATTTGAACGGAAATTAAAAGTTCTAGTGCCCTTTTTAATTGAAAAAAAATTGGAGGGCAACTTGGTCCCCTCCTACCTTCATTTTTTCCCCAAAGTCACCCAATCAGAATTTTGAGATAGCCATTTTGTTCAGCATAGTCGAACATCTAATAAATATGTCTTTGCGGATGGCTTAATCCCCCAAAGTTCCCGGGGGAAGGGCTGGAAGTTATGAAGTTTGCCCATTGTTTACATATAGTATTGGTTAATGGGAAGTATAAAGACGTTTCAGGAGGGATTTTTTTCTGATGGGGGGGGGGGGGGTATCGGAGGTGGGGGTTACGGTGGAGGATTCTTCCATGGAGGATGCTTCCTTGGGGGAAGGTACATTTCTATGAAGGGGGCGCCAGATTTCCCAGCATTATTTAAAAAACGATCAGAAATTAAATAAAAAACAAGTTTTTTCAACTGAAAGTAAGGAGCAACATTAAAACTTAAAACAAACAGAAATTATTATGTATATGAGAGGGTTCGCCCCCTAGTCAGTACCTCGCTCTTTTCGCTAAGGTTTTTTTTTACTTTCAATAGAGCTATCTATTCTAATTAACCGGCCTTTGTAATTCAGCGGTTTGTGATTCGAACAAAATTTGAAGTTTAGCGTAAAGCGCAAGGTATCGACTAGGGGGCAAACTCCCTAATATACGAAATAAAATATGCGAATATAGAAGCTCATTACGTAAGTTAATTCGTAAGTTACGTCAGAACAAAATTTCGAGAAAGCCATTTAGCCAAAAAAGTAAAATTAATATGCAACTTTCGTTTTATTTCTTCATGTACGGTGAGTCAAAATCAAAGCGGCATTAATTCAAAAACGTTCAGAAATTAAATAAAAAAAACAAGTTTTTTTAACTGAAAGTAAGAAGTAACATTAAAACTTAAAACGAACAGAAATTATTCCGTATATGAAAGGGGCTGTCCCCTCCTCAATACCTCGCTCGTTACGCTAAAGTTCGAATCTGTCACACAACTTTATTTTTTAAAACAAAAAAAACTTTAGCGTAAAGAGCGTGGTATTGAGGAGGGGACAGCCCCGTTCATATACGGAATAATTTCTGTTCGTTTTAAGTTTTAATGTCGCTCCTTACTTTCAGTTAAAAAAAACTTTCTTTTTTTTTATTTAATACTAGCATAGGAAGAAAGGTCAATAATTCAATGAACCATGTTTGGTTTTTGATATGCAGTAACTAATTGAGACATAAACTTTGGAAAGTACTGAAAAAATTATGTCACGTTAAGTGAAAGTGATAGTTGTCACTAGCGATATATCACTAGGGGTGGCAACCCTGAACGAAAGGGGATTTTTGGGGAACCGATTTTTTTCGAGAAGAGAGATTTTTGGGGAAATCCCCAAAAACTCGGGGATAGTGGAAGCGCTTGTATTTTCAGACAAAACTGCCAACAAATTTTACTAGGCCATGAAAACTGTCAAGTAGCATTGCTGATATGCTACCCCACTTTTTGCGCTTGGAATTGATGTTTACGCTTCAATTCCAAATAAAAGCCCAAGCCCATGCAGAACTACAGCCCTTTTCACTCGATTAAAAAAAGAAATCTAACTCTGATATCACAATAAATGAATATGAATTAGAATTCTAAGTATAAAAAAAATCTCGTTACTTGTCTTTTAAGATGGGTTTTAATTAACATCTTTTACTTAAAATATTGTTTTCGTTATTCGATATCAAAATTAACGAAAACATTGAAATCAATACCAAACTTTTTGACATCACTACTTTTATATCTATATTCGATATTGTTTCCGTTATCATTTAGATGTCTTTCATCATATTACTAAAGTAGTATTTGACGACGACGTCAATGGAAAATACAATAATCATTAGGACTGTAATTTGGGATCCTTTTGTTAGTTCTTCTACAGTTTGTTGGTTCTTATACATCTATGAAATATCAACCAGTCTTTAAAATATTTTAATGCAACCACACATAATACATATCAGAATACTAAGCCATTTCAGGAATGCCTCTAGCATTTTGCAGTAGAGAAACTGGATGCCCTAGCTTTGTTCTTAGAGATAGAAAAAAAGGGGTCTGATTCTCACTATTTGGTGTTGTTTATTCCATTCTCCCGTAGTAGAAATTTTATTCCAGATATATCAGCGTGAAGTCGGGTTAACGGCGAAATCTCATCTCGAAGTATTGCAGAAATTAGCCTATAGTATTTTTCCTTTGACTTTTCATTTATAGATGGCGTTAAGTCAAGCGTTAAGTCAATAAATAATTACCTGAAAGTTACAACTGTAAACCGGTTAAGCACATTCACTTTTTTGTTGCGTAAATTCAGTGGCGTAAATTCAAATTTGTAAAGGCTAGAGCTCCTTCTATAAAGATAAGAAAAAAAATTAAGCAGTAGGTGACTCAAAACTGTAAGACTGGTTAAGTAAGTAGATGGATCAAGGAATCGTGTCATTTTGGTAGCGATGGGTGTCGAAAAGCAGTCAGTAGTTGTTGAAAAAATTCATAAAACCGATTCTTCAAGTTGCTATAGAAAAGTGAGTCACTGAAGTGGGAATGGTGTGTCACAATTTGGCCAATGGGTCGGCAGGATGAAAATCTTTCAGCTTGAATGTCTAAACAGCTCAACTTTTCATGTTGCAGCATGAGAAATGGAATCATCTAATATTTTTCTAGCCTGGCATGTAAGTTTCCAAAACCAATCTATGCAGATTTGGTTCCTCTAGCACATAAAAATTTTAAGAAAATTGCAAATGACAGTTTTGCAAGCAGAGTTTATCTTCTTTTTTCCTTTCTTACAGCGTTTTGGTTGATTATAAATTAAGCCAAGTAAACCCTAGAACTACGAATAGAATAACTAACATGTATGCTGGATTGCTATTTTTAAGGCAAGTTTGTCTCCCATTTTGAACTGCAATATTCCCGTGGATGAAGTTAATATTTACGCTTCAATTCCAAAAAGAAACCATAGCTCATATAGAGTTATAACCCTTGTCCGTCAAGTAAAAAAAGGTCTAACTCTGATATCACAATGAATAAAAGGAAGTAGAATTCTAGAATTGGTATAAAACAAATATTCTTACTTGTCTTTTAAATTGTCTTTTGAAATAACGTCTTCCACTTTAGATAACGAAAATAACGAAGTCATTGAAATCAATATTGATGGGTTTTTTTTATATCACTACTTCGATAACAGTATTCGATGTCGTTTCCGTTATCTTTGAGATTGATTTTATCGCATTAATAAAGCAGTATTTGACAACAACACTGATGGAAAACAGATTAAAAATTTGTGACAGTAATTTTGGATCCTTTTACTAGTTCTTCTACCAGCACTTATACACGTATGGCATATCAACCTGTCTTTAAAAGATTTTAATGCTACCAAACATGACAGATATTAGAATACTAAATTATAACAGAAATGCCTCTAGCATTTTACAGTAGATTAAGTGGATATCCTCGCTTTTTTCTTAAAGATAGAAAAAGAAATAACGGTCTGATATTCAAATCTTCCGTATTCAAAATTTCATTCTTGATAAGCGTGAATTCAGGTAAACGAAAAAATCTGATCACGAGATTTTGCAGAAATTAGCCTCTATTCCTTTTTCATCTTTGAATGTGAAATTTATAGATGGCGTTGATTCAAGTTTTAAGGTTTCAGTTTAGACATTTCAGAGTCTTGCGGGCCTCCCACGGCGTCAATAAAGTTAATAGAGCTGTCCACAAAGTTAATAAACCGTTTTCCTCGCATGACTTTGTTGACTTTATTGCTGGCGGGAAATGATTGAACTTTATTTAACTTTTTCAAGGAAGCCCAGAAAGTTCAACCAGTATCAGAATCAATATGGAAAATTTCATATTAATAACATGCAAATTAGTTTCTTCAAGTATAATAGTCATACTTTTTAAATATTTTGATTGATAAAAGAAACGAAAAAAAATATTTGTTAGTATTTTTAAATGGAGAAAATGCTTAAAAAGATGGTTTTCTCAGCTTTATGTCTGACTATTTCAGTTACTTTCTATGAAAAATTGCTGTAAAGTTAAAAAGGTGAAATCCTTGTGTGAGTGGGACAAACTTTAGGGTTCGCATTTCATGAAAATAATTTATTACTTTATTGACGCCGTAGGAGCCCTGCCTTTGTGTGTAAAATATAAACTTTGTTTGCTATCACCAAATCTGAAAAACTGCTGTAATTCATGATTTGAATATAAGAAAATGAGCTTTATATTTGTATGTACCCTCATAAGCTTGTACAGTGCAAATTGACTACGATCAATTTGTTTTTTGCTGTAGCTTGTCGGTGAATTTTACGTAGGTATGCTTTTATTTTTACAAAATTATATTTTGCAAAAATTAGCCTTTATTCTTTTTTTCATCTTTGAATGTGCCATTTATAGATGACGTTGAGTCAAGCGCTTATAAGTTTCAGTTTAGACATTTCAGAGTCTTTGAGTGTAAAATATAAACTTTGCTTGCTATCACCAAATCTGAAAATTATTTCAGAAATGCCTCTAGCATTTTGCAGCAGAGTAACTGGATATCCTCGCTTTTTTTTAAAGATAGAAAAGGAAATAAGGGTCTGATACTCCATTCTTCCGTAGTTTTCCCGTAGTTTTTTTTTTCCGTAGCTTGCTATCACCAAATCTGAAAAAGAGGTGAAGTTCATAAATTGAATATAAAAAAAAATGATCTTTATACTTACTTGTACCCTCAAAAGCTTGCACAGTGAAAATTGACTACAATTAATTTGTTTTTGGCTGTAGCTTGCCGGTCAATTATACGTATGCTTTTATTTTTACCTCGACAGTTTAAAGTGTATTTCAAGAAAGAAGGAGATATACAGAGAAAGACAGTGGGGAAGAGAGAGAAGGAGAGAGTAAGATACGGTAAAGATCCATACTGAAATATCGATAGTATCTTTTCGTTTTGGCTTATCATATCTACTCTTTTACTTTCTGGTAAATACTAATGAGTAAGCTCCTTTGAAGAAAAAAAAATGAAAAAGGTATTGCTTCTGCTTAAGCTGGAGAATAAAAATTCTGCCTTTTTCAATTTAACATTTTACATCGAAGTAACAGCTTAAATTTCAATTTCGCTGGAAAATGAATAGTACCTTGAGCTGTGGTCACGAACTCCAGATCAGCGGAAAATTTCGTAGCTAATCTCTTAATAACGTCGATTTGTTCATACGCCCACTGAACTGCATCTGCATATTGATGGGAGCAATCGAGGTAGACAACCCAGAACTTAAAAGCGAATAGAGAGCTTGAGAACAATGTATCCAAACAAGTTTAGATAGATGCCCAAAATGTTTTGTATCCCTAGTCCACAAAGAAAACATGAGGTATTATAATAAAAATTTATCGAAACTGAAATAGACCTGAACCGAGGAGAGTAAGCCAAGTGATGCCAAATGGAAAATAGAGAAAAACAAATGTCGTTGAGACATTAAAAGAAAATAGGTAATTAAAGAGAACAGGAGAATTGGCACTTTAAGACGGCTCATATACAAATTTGATACTATTTGCCCAAAGGAACGGTTCGTACCAATAACGGTACCAACTAGGACAAAACAAAAGAACTAGAATGCTATACGAAAATACAGCAATTACCGTCACCAGGACAGAGTAAAACAAAGAAAGTACAAACAGCTTGGTGCTATACTAGGTAATATCATATGGCACTGATTTTCTTAGAAAGAAACGAATTTACATAATGTTAATCAATTCCCTTTACTCTTTGGGCACTATCTTTAAAGAGAACGAGGGAGCAAAGTCATCTTAAAATGCTGAGGGGACTGGCTTCAAAAAGATCTAAACAATCTTTAGAATTTAAATATATTATTATTCTTGTATTCTGAAACCCCCTAAAACTAAAGGTGATGAGTATCAGTTCTCCTTAAAAAACGAAAAAGTTCACCCCAAGCAAAAGTGTTTATGATCAAAATAAAAACTTCTCTTTTAATTTTAGTATAAAAATAACAAATGCTGATATAGACAGAGTCTTCTTATGTTGAGTTGAACGAGGTGTGATTTTCTTCCCCCCAAACTTTCTGAACAAAGCAAATACGCAAGAATACTAAGAGCAATATTACATCTCTGTCTAAATTATTCTATTTAGTGGGTTTTCTTTTCCGTCTAAATAATTGCAAATGTTCTTTTAAATTATTACTAATTACTATAAATTAATCTAGAATTTAAATATGTTCTTTCAAGCAACCCCTCCCCCACAAATTAAAAAGTTGATTTTGAAAACAATGACAGAACCTTGCAAATGAGTGAAACTTGTTCCAAATTTCTTTTTTTTTAATTTTTTTTTTAACTTACAGTAAAAAATAACATGAAATTTAAGTACCGCGTAGTAAATACAGTGTTATTCGAGTGCAACCAAACGTAAGGTAAAAACACGTGACATACCCTTAAAAACAACTTCAATATAATCAGTAAAAACCCTATATCATTGAGTTGCATTTTATAAAAATATTTCTCAACACAGGTGTTCAGGTAAGACGCGTTATGCTTTTACTGCTAGCCGCTGCTAGCTTTGCGGTTTTAGTAACGTAACACTAGATATCGTCGGATGTTTTTTCCCAAAGTTGAACTTGTTTCCTCCTTTGTTAATTTCCAACAGTCAGTAAATATGCCAAAAAATTTGCCATATTCCCATAAGAATTAAAATCAAGTATTTTGCAGGCATCAAGACATACATGGTTAATTGTAGAAAAAGCCAAGACAGATATTCCGAGTGATTGAGAGGCAAATCTGAAATAATCCCTTTTTGGGATTGTATAAACTCTTTTTATTTTCCAATTACTGATTTTAACAATGATACATGAAGTTTCTTATCAAAATAAGATCTCCGATTATAAATATACCGCAAGTTGACATTAAACTTTAGGCTTAGGGTTGTTATCATGATAAGAAATTGCTGAAATCATCGTTACTGTCTAAATTCATATCAAGATTATGATAAATACTGTTTTTTTAGTTTACAAAATATTATGAGATTGATTGCTTATGAAGAAAATATCATCTTAATTACATGATGTTTTTGCTTTGCGACTGCATTTTATTATTAATTTCTGCTGATTTCATGTTTTCAGTTTAAGGGGATATGGTACCTTAAAGGATTATATTATGTCATCCATCATAAACTTTTTCAGCTTGTCTGCTTAAACTATTTGGCATTAGCTTTGCAGTTTTGTCCTAGCTTGTAGAGCTTGGAAAAGAAATTCGAATACGTGATAGAAACCTAAAAGCAAGCACCTACTTTCTCAGAAATCCCAGAAAAAACATTTAATATGTTGTGCTTTTTCCTGGAGATGGAGATACTCAGTTTTGATGAAACTTACATCGCTAGAAAGTGTGAATTATGTTGTTTTTTTTTCAATTAAATAGAGTAGAATTTTCTTTTTAAACTTTTTAAAAGGGCAGTCCCTAAATTGTTCTAGTATACCTGCTAGGAAAACGCTAAAAATAAGTTAAAAAAAATATTATTTGAACAGTTTAGCTGCAGAGATATTTTGTGGAGTTTCGTATTTTTTGGCAGGAGAAAGATCATGGATGTGTGTTTATTTGTTTGTTTTTTTTATTTCTTTTTTTGTTTCTTTTCCCCGAGGTTGATCATATCGAAAAAATGGTCCTAGAAGATCAGTAGAGCTCACTTAAGAGGACATCAAATGCTCTAGTGCCCTTTTTAAGTAACCAGAAGGATTGGAGGGTAACGAGCCCCCTACCATACTCAATTTTTCCCCATAGCCATTTGATTCATGATAGTTGGTGTCACTGTGGTATGACCCACTTCGATTGATAAGTTTACCGATGAAAGGGACGTAGAAATTTACTGTTTTTTCAGTCAAACTTCACAGACAAACCACATATTATGAACAGATCTCAATGATGGCTAGTCTTTTGGAAAATTTGCTAATGGGCCCTTTGTCTTTGTGACGGTCAGCCAACCCTGAAGCTCGCAAAATGATTTTTAAGGTACCATATCACTTTAATCCACAAATTGCAGATCCAATCTTTCAGCACACACCTTAATTTTGAATACTTTATATTAATGATAATTCCCTCGGAAAACTGTCTCCCCCCCTGTGGAAAATTTCCCCTCGAAAAATTCCTCTGCAGAAAATTCTCCGCACAGAAAGTAACTCCCAGAAAGTACCCATATATTCCTTCTGAACAACTCATCAGAAAGAAAATTGAAAGTTCTACTCACCTGTTTAAGAGGCAACGCTGTATCGTTGTTTATAGTAAGGAGCCATAGGGCTTTAATGTCTTATTATTTATTTATTTATCTTTTTTCCCGAGGCACGTCATATGGAAGGGGTGACCGTACAAATTTCGGAGGGGATTCGTTCGAATGCTAATAAAACATTCTAGTGCTGTTTTAAGAGACAGAAGTGATCGGAGGCTACTAGCCCATTCCCCCTCACGGACTTTTTTGTCCAAATATATCATATCAAAATTTGAGACAGCCATTCTGTTCAAAATAGTCCAAAGGCCAAAAACTTATGTCTTCGGGGATGGAAAAAAATGCAGTCCCTGGGGCAGCGCTGTAGATTATGCAAGTTGTCCATTGATAACATATTAGTTAAAAAAAAAATTCCGACAAAACAAGTTTTTCAAAGAAAACTAAAGAACTCAATTAAAGCAAAAATGAGCAAAACTAGAATTAAATGATCTACCAAGCGTAAAACTACCACAAATCAGCATTGGAAAATAAATGCAACCCAAAACGAACAGAAATTACAATAGATAACCGATTCAAACTCAAAACGAGCAGAAATTGACATGTTTGACATTTGACATTCTATTTTAGCTCATTTTTGGTTAACTAGAGTTCCTTACTTTTCTTTGAATAACTCGTTTTGTCGAAAAAGTATGTTTTAATTAATTTTGTTCGTTTTATACTGGCATAGTCTTTTTCGGGAAAAAAGAAAATAATAGTTTAAATCTTCTCGGTTAACATTTTAAGAATTTATAGTTTGCCCTGCTATTTGTATGCTAGAGAAATTTTTTTTAACAAATTTTAACAGCACCCTTTTACCGCACCCTTTTACAGCACCCTTTCAACCCTTTTAGAATCTGGACACAAAAAGCAGTCTTTAATTTAGTTTTACACTTCTTCTAGTTAACCTGAAAAATAAAACAATACCATTCACAAAAAATGCTATCTATGCTCTATGACAGTTTTAGCATCAGTAGCATCATGCTCATAGCACCTTTGTTTGTTTTTTTTGTTTTTTTTTCAACATCCCCTTCAACGCGCAATGAAATTTTTCAAGTCAATACCATCAACCGGTCCTGAAGCATTGCTCATATATCTTCCTGACAACCTATGTGGGCATAGTGTGTTTTGATTTATTTCATTACAGTTCCAATATTACGCAAAATTTTCGCCTTATTAACCTTAAGTTTATTAGCAGTAGAAGCAGCACCCGTATTTATAGTAGTAGCAGTAGTAGTAGAGTTAATAGTATTAGTCTTAGCTTTTGTAGCAGCCATCTCTCAAATTAAACCTTCATAGACTTAGCTTTAATAGTACTATTATCACGGTAGTTTCGGTGTGTTGCAGTGCTAGTGCTGTATTAGTAGTAGAAGTAGCAGTGGTAGTGGCATTTGCATATAGCCTTTTGGTCAGTTGAACATCGCTTTCATGATGCCCTGGAAGTTTCACCTTGATGCGTTAAGCCATTCCAAAAATATCGTTGATGTGGGTATTTGTTACCCTTTTGACACCTTTTTCACCTTAGTACTCCAAGCTTTATAAGTTGTCTCAATTGAAGCAATAGTTGGAGTAGTTCAGTAACAGTAGTAGTATTAATAAAAGTAACATTCGTTATTAGTGTTTGTAGTGGCATGCAAATATTGCCTTTTTGTCAGTTGATTTCCCCTTTAAGAAATCTCTGAAAGTCCTAACTTAATACCCAAGTCTACTCTTGAGGTATACCAGTAGGGAAGGGGGTACCATCACTGACAGTACATAATTTATGCATGGTTTTATGGTTTTTGTCACTGAGAATGAAATAACAGGATTTTTCTCACTTAGATATATTTTCATGGTTTATTGATTCTAATGGGGTCAATGAAACCTCTTTCAAGGTCAATTGATTTGTTGTTGTTCGTCTAGATGTAATGACACTGGGGTGAAGTTCGCACATGCGCATTAACGGGGGAGAGATGTATTGATCTAGGACAAGAGGGGGAAGTAGATTTCCGAGAAGTTGATTTACATAATCGAGAGGGATGTGGATTTCTGAGAAATTGATTCGCATAATCGAGGGGAATTATTGATTCACGAAAGGGGAATTAAGAAACAAATATGGCTTCTTTGGTCTTTAGGTCTGAGGGATAAATGGTCTTTAGTGACAGAGATAAATTAATATTCTATTTTTAAATATGGCTTCTTTGATCTTTAGTGTCAGAAATTGGAAATGACATCACTTGTTATCTTGGAATTATGCGGGAATCAAAAGAGATAGAAACATCCTTTTTTAAATACGGTTCTCTGATCTTTAAGTCAGAGACAAAAATTGATATTCTATCGAAACCATAATAGTTTAGCTTCGAACATCTATGATATTAACATGGAAAATGGTTTTCTGGGAATTTCAAATGTGACAGCGCAGGGATGCCGAAACAAAAGGAACACGCAGAAATTACTTTTAGGGGATTATTTGGGCGAAACACTTTGAGACATTTTAGGGAATTATTTGGGCGAAACAGTTTGAGACACTTTAGAAGATGATTCGGGGTGAAATGGGGTTTAGTTAGAGTTGAAGTGTAGTTTAGTTATAGTTAAGAATTTAGAGTTTTAGCTTAGAGTCATAGCTTAGAGTTTTAGTTAAAGTTGTGGTTTAGCTAAGTTTTAGTTAAAAGCTTCGAGTTTTAGCCTAGAGTCTTAGCTTAGAGTTTTAGCTTAGAGTTTTTGTTAGAATTCTAGTTTAGTTTAGTTATAGTTAAGAGTTTTGAGTTTTACCTTAGAGTCTTAGCTTAGAGTTTTATTTAGAGTTGAAGTTAACTTTAGTTTTAGTTTAGAGTTTAGACTTTTAGCTTACAGTTATAGCTTAGAGTCTTTCTTAGAGTTTTAGTTCAATTTTGTCATAGTTAAGGTTTTGTAGTTTTTAGCTTAGAGTCTTAGATTAGAGTTTATTTAGAAGTTCTAGTTTAGTTTATTTTTAGTTAAGAGTTTAGAGTTTTAGGCTAGAGTCTTAGCTTAGAATTTTAGTTAGAGTTAAAGTTTAGTTTAGTTACAGTTAAGTCTTTAGAGTTGAGAGTTTTAGCCTAGAGTCTTATCTTAGAGTTTAGTTAGAGTTGAAGTTTAGTTTAGCTATAGTTAAGAGTTTGGAGTTTTAGCTTTGAGTCATAGCTTAGAGTTTTAGTTAGAGTTGAAGTTTAGTTTAGTTATAGTTAAGAATTTAGAGTTTTAGCTTAGAGTCATAGCTTAGAGTTTTAGTTAGAGTTGAAGTTTAGTAAAGTTATAGTTAAGAATTTAGAGTTTTAGCTTACAGTCTTAGCTTAGAGATTTTGTTAGAGTACTAGTTTAGTTTAGTTTTGGTTTAGAGTTTTACCTTAGAGTCTTAGCTTAGAGTTTTAGTTAGAGTTGTATTTTAGTTAAGTATAAGTTAAGAGTTTATAGTTTTAGCTTCGAGTCTTAGCTTAGAGTTTTTGTTAGAGTTCTAGTTTAGTTTAGTTTTAGTTAAGAGTTTAGAGTTTTTAGATTATAGTCTTTGCTTAGAGTTTTTGTTGAAGTTATAGTTTAGTTTTAGTTAATAGTTTAGAGTTTTAGCTTAGAGTCTTAGCCTAGATTTTTAGTTAGAGTTG
This sequence comes from Artemia sp. Qi Xiang Cuo, assembly GCF_049724085.1. Lineage (NCBI taxonomy): Eukaryota > Metazoa > Arthropoda > Branchiopoda > Anostraca > Artemiidae > Artemia > Artemia sp. Qi Xiang Cuo. Next base: position 43,895,747 of record NC_142807.1, on the reverse strand, counting down.
AAGTTTAGTTTAGTTATAGTTTAGAGTTTTAGCTTATAGTCTTAACTTAGAGAATTTGTTAGAGTTCTATTTTAGTTTAGTAATAGTTAAGAGTTTTACCTTAGAGTCTTAGATTAGATTTATTGTTAGAGTTGAATTTCACTGTAGTATAAGTCAAGAGTCTATAGTTATAGCTTAGAGGCTTAGATTAGACTGTTATTTAGATTTCTATTTTCGTTTAGTTTTAGTTAATATTTTATATTTTTAAGCTTATAGTATTAGATTAGAGTTTTTTTTGAAGTTCTAGTTTAGTTTAGTTTTAGTTAATAGTTTTTTGAGTTTTAGCTTAGAGTCTTAGCTTAGAGTTTTAGTTAGAGTTGAAGTTAAGTTTAGTAATAGTTTATAGTTTTAGCTTAGAGTCTTAGCTTAGAGTTTAGTTATAGTTCTAGTTTAGTTTAGTTGTAGTTAAGAGTTTAGAATTTTACCTTAGAGTCTTATATAAGAGTTTTAGTTAGAGCTGAAGTTTGGTTCAGTTATAATTAAGAATTTAGAGTTTTAGCTTACAGTCATAGCTTAGAGTTTTTGTTAAAAATGTAGTTTAGTTAAGTTTTATTTAATAGTTTAGATTCTTATCCTAGAGGCATAGCTTAGAATTTTAGTTAGAGTTGAAGTTTAGTTTAGTTATAGTTAAGAACTTAGAGTTTTTAGCTTAGAGTTTTAGCTTAGAGTTTTTGTTAGAGTTCTAGTTTAGTTTAGTTTTAGTTAAGAGTTTAGAGTTTTACCTTAGAGTCTTATTTCATAGGTGTTCCTAGCTACACTATTAAGGTTTGGATAGAATATAAATTTATCTCTCTGACTTAAAGATCAGAGAAGCCGTATTTAAAAAAGGATTTTTCTATCTCTTTAGACTCCCGCATAATTCCGAGATAACAAGTGATGTCATTTCTAATTCCTGACACTAAAGGTGAAAGAAGCCATATTTAAAAATAGAATATTAATTTATCTCTGTCACTAAAGACCATTTATCCCTCAGACCTAAAGACCAAAGAAGCCCTATTTGTTTCTTAATTCCCCTTTCGTGAATCAATAATTCCCCTCGATTATGCGAATCAATTTCTCAGAAATCCACATCCCTCTCGATTATGTAAATCAAGTTCTCGGAAATCTACTTCCCCCTCTTGTCCTAGATCAATACATCTCTCCCCCGTTAATGCGCATGTGTGAACTTCAACCCAGTGTCATTACATCTAGACGAACAACAACAAATCAAATGACCTTGAAAGAGGTTTCATTGACCCCATTAGAATCAATAAACCATGAAAATATATCTAAGTGAGAAAAATCCTGTTTTTTCATTCTCAGTGACAAAAACCATAAAACCATGCATAAATTATGTACTGTCAGTGCTGATACCCAGTTCCCTGCTTATACCCTTTTGACAATATGCATGCCCTTACTTTGTTTTGATTTAGTTCAAATTCCCCCTCAATATTCTGTCAAATTTCCGCCTTCATACGTATAGTGCTCATAGTAATCGGGGCAGTAGTAGGAACAGTAGTAGTAGTAACAGTGTATTATTATTAGTAGCAAAAGTAGTAGCAGCAGTATCAATAGCAGTAGTAGCAGCTACATTTAGCCATTTGATCAACTGAACATCCCACTCGTGATGCCCCTGAAGTTTCCTATTGATATGATAAGCCGTTCCAAAAATATTGTTGATGCGCCCGTATCAGCAATCTGTATACACATAGTATGTTTTGCTTATTTTGTCAGTATGCTCAGCCTTAGTAGTACTCGCTACAGAAGTAGTAGTTCTAGGGATAGTAGTGGTGGGAGTAATAGTAGCTGTGCTAGCGGTAGAAGCAGCAGTAATCATAGCAGTAGTAGTGTGAAAATATAGCCTTTGGGTCAATTAATCATCTCCCTTATTATTCCCCGAAACTTCCAAATTAATATACTCAGTCATTCCTTAGTTACAACCTTTTGAAAACCCATACACACAGAACAGGTTTTGATTTAGTCCAACACTCCCCTGGATATTTCCTGAAAGACTCATCTTAATGCCGCTCGTATTTTGGAAAAGTTGAAGTCAAATATGCATAGAACAAATTGAATAGAAATATCTCAATGAACAAATTGCCTAACTTACAGTCCTTGCCCTGAGGCTTCTGGGGGTTGACATTCCCAAACGCATAATTACTGAACCTTTCAACAATGCTGAAAAATTGATGTTTCAAAACTTTATTCGGATCTCCGTTTCGGGAAATCATGGGTGTGGGGAGGGGGGCTGCTCTCAAATCACTTTGACTCTTAAAAAGGACACTGTAACTTCCAATTTCAAATCAAATTAGATCCATTTATGTGACCACTCATTCTATAAAAGCCTTATATGCCCCCAGGGCATCGCTTAAAGCCCTGCCCCTGGGCTCTGAGGGGTTGCAGTGGCCCTGGAGTTAATGTTATATGTTCTTTGGACTATTTTAAACAAAATGACCATAGCAAAATTTCAATCAGATGTGTTTGGTGAAAAGAGGGGTAGTTTGGGGGGCGGGGGGGGGGCTAGTTGACCTCAATCACATTTACTGTTAAAAGGGAACTAGAAATTTCTTGAAATTTCTATTTCAAGAAATTCATCAGGCTGATATACACTTAAGCTCCATTAATATTTTTCCATTGCAAACACATTCCTTTAAAATGCACAAAAGAGTCGAATAGATGTGTCATTGATAAACTTAACTCCAAAGAATAAAATGGATTTCTCCCAAAAATAAAACTATTCATTTTCAAAGGGCGATTGAGACACCATTGCTCTTTATGTTTAAATGAAATAAAACTAAAAGAAGAATTTAGACATAAAACCGTGTTTTTTTAACGTGAAATTTTTGTTTTGCTTGATCTTGATTGTTATTAAAATATTAAATTTAATCATTATAGTTTCATTTAAAAGTTAATTAGAACATTAATCTAGTTTTTCTTTGTTATAACATTAACCTTAAAGCAAAAAAAAAAAAAAAAAAAAAAAAAAAAAAAAAAAGGCATTCCAGCAGGACGAATTCATTTTTACAAAAAAAAAATGGTGCTTTCTTCTGCTTTGCTTTGGTTTTACAAACTCTAGACTGTATTTCATTGAAAACAATATGTATTGTGAATAGTTTACATTATTTTTTGTGTCTATATCTAGGATTATTTTCGGGGGAAAGGCTTTGATTTTTTGATGGGGGTGTTAACAAAAAAAGACTTTTCAAAACGCATCAAAATCTGTTTATATACCTTTTTTAGTTTTTTATGAACAAAATTGAATATCTGAGCGAAAGGGGACGGGAGGGCTGAAGCACAATAGCACCCCTCACTCCGGATGCATTGTTTTGGGTGTTTTGTTCAAGGGGGGTACAAAAAACGGTACTTGTCAAATATACAAGAAACACTTGAGAATTTGTGACGCAAACATGAGGCAAAAATTAGTCAAGCAACTTCTTTAACCAGACAATTGTTTTGGCTCGCTAGGAAACAGGGGTTTCTCACTCCGTAAACAACATTTCTGAATAGTCTAAACTTCAGTTCTTTGGAGTTGAAGGGTGAAAAAACGTACCTAGGTTAGGTTAGGTTACGTATTTAATATACAGCGTTCTAGGCGACACCCCTTCCATAATTCTTCGTGGTAGTTTTCATATTTTTGTTACTAAAGTATTTTATTTTCATCATATTTTGTTAAATTTCATAACAGCATAAACAGCATTCACCAAACTTCGCTTCTCGAGTGTTTCTTGCATAATTGACAAGTACAAAAAAAAACTTTACAAAACGCATCAAGATTAGTTTATTTATATTTTAATAGCTTTTTTTACGATCAAAATTTAACCTTTGGGCGATAGGAAGGGGGGATGAGCTTAGGCCAAGTAAGCCGTTTATTCTGGATATGGCCTTGAGTTTTTATTTGACAAAAAGTCCATTTTTGATTTCTCTGTCGCTTTGAAATCGTTAAAATATAGGCTCTCTGTATATCGCAAATGACACTCGCGCTGTAATTGAAGTACAAGGGGGAAGACTTTCCCCTTCATATATCCAGTAAAAATATTTCAAATAAGTAAAAAAAAGTGAAAACATTTTAAATGCATTTTTTACGATACGATACGAATTTATTATGTCAAATAACAAGAATTAAATGAGACACAATATAATTTAAATAATCACTCTTCCTTGTCATTTACTTATTAAAATGGAAACAAAATACTGTCGAAAAGACAATCTGTATCAGTTGGTAGCGACGGCTTACAAGGCTCGAGTTTATTCTGGTGCCTTGTATCACACCCTGTTCTTGCGTTTTCAGTACAGCGCAAATTATGTTCTGGTTTTGAGAAGGCATGGGTGTTGTCAGCCCTACTCATGTAGATTTTCCCTCATTTTGAATTTGAGAGTAGAAGTGACCCTATTGATACGGAACGAACTCCTAATATGGGCATAGCCCCCCTAGGGAGAACACGTGGTTAATGGGGTCAATGACCTAAATTTCCACAGTCAACAACAACAACAACGACCTTGACATTCGCTGAGAGCGTGCACTTACAACAACAACAACATCGACCTTGGAACACCTGTGCTGTCGACCTCAATTCACCTATCGTGAATCAATAAGTCCCCTTAGAAACAACACATTCAGTCCCCTTTCTTGACAGATCAATCACCCCCTGACATCATCTGTCAGACTTTAAAAATTTTCGCATAGAAACGATTCTCCAGGAATAGATCCAAGTCATTAATGTCTTTGCCTCGGAAACAACTCTTTTGATCGAACTCCAAAGGATATTAATAGCCAAAGGCCATGGAAACAATTCTCCAAGAAACATCTTAGCGATGAATTGTTTTAGCGCGGGAATCAGGTTTCTTATTAATTTGAAATGCAATAGCGCAGAGATGCCAAAAACAAAAGGAATACGCTGAAATTACGTTTAGGGATTATTTGGGCGATACTGTTTTAGACAGGCTGTGGAACTATTTTGGCGAAACCGTTAGAGACATTTTGAAAGATGATTTTTGAAGAGATTTTAGAAGAGAATTTAATGGTGAAACTCTGTGGTCGTTATAATACACAAGTTCCATTGAACTGTGTTGTGAGGTCCCCTACCACAACCCCAAAGGGGTCCGATCCCCATACCCCAACCCCGAAGGAAGCCCCCGGTCCGCCAAGGTCCCCCCAGCGCCCCAAGAGCCCCCGCCCCCCAAACGCCCTCCTCAGACCCTCAAAGGCCCTCCTCTGGTCCTCAAAGGGCCCCCGGACCCCCAAAGGGCACCCCGGACCCCAGAGGCCCTCCCCCCGGTCCTCAAAGGGCCCCCGGACCCCCACAGGCCCACCCTGTGCCCCAAAGGCCCACCCTGGGCCCCCGAGGCCCCCCCTCCGAGCCTCCAAGGTCCCCCGGGCCCGAGGAGCGCCGCGGGCCCGGAATGCGCCGCATGGGGATGCGCCAGCAGGGGGATGCGCCGCGGGTCGGGGGAAGCGCCACAGGGATGCGCCGCAAGGGATGCTCCGCGGGGATGCGCCGGACGGATGCGCCGCAGGAATGCACCGCAGGGATGCGCCGCAGGGATGTGCCGCAAGGATGCGCCGCAGGGATGCGCCGCAGGGAATACGCCGCAGGGATGCGCCGCAGGAATGCGCCGCAGGGATGCACCGCAGGAATGCGCCGCAGGGATGCGCCGCAAAAAGTAAACTAAAAAGTAAAAATCTCGAAATGCTATCCCCCAAACGCCCTCCTCAGACCCCCAAAGGCCCTCCCCTGGTCCTCAAAGGTCCCCCGGGCTCCCAAAGGGCCAACCGGCCCCCAAGGGTCCCCCCGGCCCCCCAAAGGACCACCCCCGGGCCCCAAAGGGCCCCAGGGCCCCCCCAAGACCCCCCCATCTACAAGGGCCCCGGATCCCCAAACGCCCTCCTCCGACCCCCAAAGGCCCACCCCTGGTTCACAAAGCTACCCCGGGCTCCCAAAGGGCCACCCGGCCCCCAAGGGTCCCCCAAGCCCCCAAAGATCCTCCCCCGGTCCCCAAAGGTCCACTAGGCTCCAAAAAGACCACCCAATCCTCAAGGGCCCCGGATCCCCAAACGCCCTCCCTGGGCCCCAAAGGGCCTCCCCCGGTCCCCATACATGCACACAAAAACTTACACACACACAAAAACTTACACAAACATACAAAAACTGACACACACACACTAAAACTTACACACACACGAAAACTTACACACACACTCCAAAACTTACACACACACAAAAACTTACACACACACACACACACACAAACTTACACATGCACACGAAAACTTACATGCAGATAAAAACTTACATGTACACAAAAACTTACACACACACACACACAAAACTTACACACACACACACACGAAAACTCACACGCACACGCCAAAACTTACACATACACAAAAAATTACACACACACACACACACACACAAAAACTTACACATGAACACAAAAAAAACTCACACACACATGCACAAAAACATAAACACACACACACACACACACACACACACAAACATACACACACACACACTAAAACTTACACACACACCCCAAAACTTACACACACAAAAACTTACAAACACACACACACACACACAAACTAATACACACACACACAAAAAAAAACTAACACACAAAAAAACTAACACACACACACACACACACAAACTTACACACTTACACACGAAAACTTACATGCACACACAAAAGCTTAGACACACAAAAACTTACACACACACACACAAAAACTTAGACCCACACGAAAAAACTTACATGCACACAAAAACTTACATGCACACAAAAACTTACACACATACACAAACTTACACAAACACAAAAAAACTTACACACACACACAAAAACTTACACACACACCCACACACAAGAAAACTTACACACACACACGCCAAAAAATAAACACTCACGAACAAACATACACACACACACACAAAAAATTACACACACACACACACAAAAACTTAAAAAAGAAAACGAAAACTAAAATGCAGATAAAAACTAACATGCACACACAATCTTAAACTCAAACACACACACAAAACATACACACACACAACACACGAAAACTCACACACACACGCCAAAACAGAAACACACACAAAAACCAACACACACACACACACACACACACACACACAAACACACACACACACACACACACAAACTAACACATGAACACAAAAAAACTCACACACACACACACAAAAAATTGCACACACACACACACACAAAACTTACACACACACACACACGAAAACTAACACACACAAAAAATTACACACACACACACAAAAAAAAAATTACACATTCACACGAAAAATTAAATGCACACAAAAACTTACATGAACACAAAAACTTACACACTCACACACACACACACAAAACTTACACACACACACACACGAAAACTTACACACACACGCCAAAAATTACACACACAAAAAAACTTACACACACACACACACACACAAAAAAACTTACACATGAACACAAAAAAAACACACACACACACGCACAAAAACTTAAACACACACACACACACAAAACTTACACACACACACACCAAAACAAACACACACACCCCAAAACAAACACACACAAAAACAGACACATTCACACCAAAACTTACACACACACACACGAAAACTTACACACACACGCCAAAACTTACACACACACACACACACAAACTTACACACACACACACACAAACACAAAAACTTACACATGCACACGAAAACTTACATGCACACAAAAACTTACATGCACACAAAAACAAACACAAACAAACAAACAAATAAATAAAACAATCACAGACACACAATATAAAACACACACACAAGAAAAAACATAAAAAAAAAAAAACACAAACACACGCAAACACACATAAACAAAAACAAACACATGAACACAAAAAAAACTCACACACACACGCACAAAAACTTACACACACACACACACAAAACTTACACACACAAACACAATCACTTACACACACTCACCAACACTTACACACACAAAAACTCACACACAAACACACACACACACAAACTTACACACACACACACACAAAAAACTTACACACACAAAAACTTACACACACACACACACACACACACACTTACACACAAAAAACTTATATCCACAAGCAATATCTTAGACACACAAAAACTTACACAAACACACAAAAACTTACACACACATGCAAAAACTTACATTCACAAACAAACTTAAATTCACTAATAAACTTACACACACACAAAAACTTACACACACGCACAAAAACTTACACACACACACAAAAACTTACACACACACACACGAAAAATTACACACACACGCCAAAACTTACACACACACACAAAAACTTACGCACACACACACACACACAAAAACTTACAAATTCACACTAAAAATTACATTCACAAAAAAAATTACACACACACTCACTAAAAATTACACAAACACGTAAAAACTTACACACAAAATAGCTTAGACACACAAAAACTTACACACACACACACACACACACAAAAACTTACACCCACACGCAAAAACTTACACACACAAAAACACACAAACTCACACACACACACACTAAAACACACACACATACACACACAAACTTACACACACACTACCACACTTACACACACACACACACACAAAATCAAACAAAAACACACGAATACATACGCACAAACACTAACAAACACCCGCTCACAAAAACTAACACACACACACAAACAAAAACACACATACACACACGAAAACTAACACAAACACACGAAATCAAAAATACACACACGCCAAAACTTAAACACACAAAAAAACTCACACACACACACACACACACAAAAACATACACATTCACACTAAAACTTACATTAACATAAAAACTTACATTCACACAAAAACTTACACACACGCGCGAAAACTTACACGCACACACAAAAACTTACACACACACACAAAAACTTACACACACACACGAAAACATACACACACACGCCAAAACTTACACACACACAAAAACTTACACACACACACACACACACACACACACACACAAACACACACACACACACACACACACACACACACACACACACACACACACACACACACACACACACACACACACACACACGAAGACACACACACAGACATACATATACATATACACACACATATCCACACACACACATACTCACACCCACTCACACTCACACACCCTCACACCCACACACACACACACAAAGACACACACCCTCACTAACTCACTCTCTCACACTCTCTCACACTCACTCACCCACCCAAACACTCAAACACCCTCGCACACACACACACACATCCACAAACACACAAAAACTTACACACACACACAAACACACACAAACTTACAAACACACACAAAAACTTACACCCACACACAAAAGCTTAGACAAACAAAAACTTACACACACACACACCAACTGACACACACACGCACACACAAACAAGCACACACAAACAAAAATGCACACAAAAAAATAAACACACACAAACAAAATTACACCCACTCACAAAAACTTGCACACACACACGCAAAAACAAACACACACACTAAATCTTACACACACACACACACACACACACAAAAACATACACAAGAACATGAAAACAAAAAAGCAAACACAAACTAACACACACACACACACACGAAAACAAACACACAAACACATCAAAACTTACACACACAAAAGCTTATACACACAAAAAAATACACACACACACACACAAAAGCTTAAACCCACACTCAAAAACTTACATGCACGCAAAAACTTACATGTACACAAAAACTTACACACACACTAAAACTTACACACACACACAAAAAATTACACACACACACAAAAACTTAAACACACACACGAAAACTTACGCACACACACACACACGCACACAAACACAAAAAAAACTTACACATGCACAAGAAAACTTACATGTACATAAAAATTTACATTCACACAAAAAATTAAACACACGCACAAAATCTTACACGCACACACACAAAATTACACACACACACGAAAACTTACACACACACACGAAAACTTACACACACACACACAAAAACTTACACACACACACATGAAAACTTACACACACACACACTTAAAATTACACACACACTCAAAAACTTACACACACACAAAAACATACACATACACACTAAAACTTACTTGCACAAGAAATCAAACATTCAAAAACACAATTACACACACACACACACACACACACACAAAAATAAAAAACAAAAACACACACACACACGAAAAAATAAGCACAAACGCAAAAACAAACACACACACAAAAAAATACACACACACACAAACACACACAAAAACTTACACATGCACACGAAAACTTACATGCACACAAAAACTTACATGCACACAAAAACTTACACACACACACACACACACACACACACTCACACACACACACACACACTAAAATTTACACACACACTAAAAAACTTGAAAACACACAAAAACTTACATACACACACACACACAAACAAAAACAAAAACATAAACATCAAAAAAAAAAAAAATCCCACACACACGCGCAAAAACAAACAAACACACACACACACACACACAAAACTTACACACACACACACGAAAACTCACACACACACGCCAAAACTTACACACACACACACACACACACACACAAACATACACACACACACACACAAAAACTTACACACACACACAAAAACACACAAACTAAAAAACACACACAAAAACTAAAAAACACAAAAAAAAGAAAAGACACACAAAAAATTAAACACACACACAAAAACTTACACACACACCCAAAAACTTACATGCACACAAAAACTTATATGCACACAAAAACTAAAACATACACAAAAAGTTACACACACGCACAAAAACTTACACACACACAATAAAACTAATACACACACACAAACTTACTCACACACACACACACACACACACACAAACATAAAAACACACAAACACACATACACACACACATACACACATACACACGAAAACTTACATGCACACAAAAACTTACACACACACAACACACACACGAAAACTTACACACACACACATGTCAAAACCTAAGACACAAAAAAGCAAACACACACAAAAACTTACACACACACACACAAAAAGTTACACCCACACGCAAAAACTTACATGCACAAAAAAACTTACTTTCACACAAAAACTTACACACACAAAAACTTGAACACACAAAAACATACACGCACAAAAACTTACACATACACACACGAAAAATTACACACACACAAGAAAACTTACACACACACACGTCAAAACATACACACACACAAAAAATTACACACTTACCATATCGCAGTTACATTGTCTTAATTTTTCAAATTTCATTTTGAATTTCTGTCGTGAAATGCAAGAGTTGGAATATTTCAGTAGTGACTTGTTGTGCTTTACCTTCTCACAGTTACATTCTCTTGATTTTTCGAAGTTCATTTTGAATTTCTGTCATGAAATGCAAGAGTTGGAAAATTGGGGTCGTAGTCCACCAACCCGAATGGTGGAAATCCACTAGCTCAGTATTGGGGTCCCAGTCCACCAGCCTGAACGATGCAAATTCAGTCGCTCAGAATTGGGGTCTTAGTCCACCAGCCTGAATGGTGGAAATCCACTAGCTCACGATTGGGGTCTCAGTCCACCAGTCAGAATGGTGGAAATTCACTGTTTAAGTTAGGTTAGGTTAACTTATCATGAGCGCTCATGATAAGTTAACCTAGCCTTTTCCGGCGAGTTTGGTTAGGTTAGGCTAGATTAAGTTAGGTTAGGTTAGGTTATGTTAGCCCATGTACGCTTCACTTAGGTTAGCTTAGGTTAGGTGAGAGACAGGCAAAAAGTTAGGTGTATGATTAGGTTAGGTTAGGTTAGATTAAATTAGGTTAGGTTAGTTAGGTTAGGCTAGGTTAGCCTACGTACGTGCGCGTACGTAGGCTAACCTAGCCTAACCTAACTTAACCTAACCTAATTTAATCTAACC